>NW_028174707.1:0-13000 GCF_963971535.1 Notolepis coatsorum
ATCAAATAGCATAACACATTCAACATAAAATCATTGTACAATCAGAATAAAACAATACTTCCATGTGTAACCCAGGTTTCAGATTCATAACTATTCAAGTCATAGGAACATAAATAGTTAATGCCATTGAATAAGAACATAATAGTTAAGGCTATTATGTAAGAACATAAGTAGTTAGTATCATTGGATACCAAGTCCCTTTGAATTAGAGCATTGCCTTTAATTTGCATCATGATGTGAGATGATGTGAGTGAGATAGATGTCACGACAGCCACGCCTTGCTTTACAGCAGGTGAGTCTTGCGCATGCGCAGATGACACACATCCACGGAGAGATTCGACACCCAGCTGATAACGTTGCTGGATAACGAGATGAAATAGCATGATAAAACAGTTATCAAACAGTTATAAAAGATTCCCCCTGTGGCAAAACCGAAGAAGCGTTGCAGTAAAGAGCTGTAGCCTGCGGTTTTGGTGAGTTTCAATCAATATTGTGCTATTCAATTGTCGAGTGTGCAGAATGGTTAGCTCCATGCTACAAACGAATAACGTTAACGTAGTTTCATTCTGAGTCATACACGAACTGCCCCAAGCTCAATTTGGTTAAATGAAACTAGAAGGAACCATTTCAGAAGTACTTATAATTGTATTGATATGCTGTACGATAAGAACAAGGTCTATATACATTTTGAATGTTTTTGAGAGTTGTATATGAATGTGGGGAACGTTCCATATGCTAGCGCACTTTAGCCTAAATTAGCATGTGGCATCTGATAATCCCACATGCTGTTGATAAGATAGCCTACTTTAGCTTAGCATAGCTAAAAGTAGCCTGATTGATTATTCATTCTGAAAGCAATGAAAAGATGATGAAGCGATAAAAGATGGTAAATAGCTTTTATTTCTGAATGCCTGCTCGCAAGCAGGCCAGGTTTTTAGGTTACCCCAGCACCCCATTCCACCCTGGGAGCAGTTCCAGACCATCCATCACCACATGTGCCCACGCAGGACGAATCGGTGTGCCGGACCGATACAAGATGGCGAGCCAACCCACTGAACCTCTGATATAGCTCAAGGCTAATGCCAGCCTGATTCGAATACCCCTGTTGCTCAACTCCTGTTACCTCAACAGTCCGGTAGGATTGAACTGATTGAACTTGAATTATAAGAACTTCCACGGATTGAACTGATTGAACGAGAACACAACGACATTCCAAGGCTTCGACCCCGTTCACCTTTTGTTATTTTGATATTGTATTTTGTATTTGATTTGATTTAATCTGATAAGATACTGATAGTTCTCCTACAAGGAGGGAGACTTAAAGGGTAAATACACCCTCCAGTAAGTTACTTGAACTACTGATGTTCCCTTGTAAAGAGGACGTGTTGTGAAGGGCCAGATTTAACCGAATATATATATTTATTTATATATATATATTTAATTGTATTTGTATATTCTCTAATATTCCCTGAATCCCTTGTATATTCCTTGTACAATATGCATTGAATATCCATTCTAGCCTACTGAACATCCCATAATAGTCTCCATTCTACTATTGGTCGAGACCTTGGTGCCAGGCTGCCATACCCCTCAGACCCAGTTCAAACGTACCGCTCGACATGTACGAACAAGTCCTAGTTCCGCGTAGGAATTTGGCTACCGCACCACTAATGGGACTATTTGTTCATAGTGCGTATATATACTGCGCTACTAAAGTAGGACTTTCTTTTCAGTCCAGTTTCTTACCCTCCAATAGAGTCACAGACGTAAAGCCTCCCCGCGACGCCACGTGTGGGAGTAAGGCCTAGTAGTCTATTAAGCTAATAATAGTCTGTTAATATATAGTGCTTCGTGCGGTGAGAATACTACCGTAGTCAGTACCCCATCGTTTCGGGCAGAGAACTGGCTGCTTACCCAGGGTGGTTGACCCTATGTGAAGCTGCACCCGAGGAGCCCCAGAGCCGACGAGCGAGTGGACCTGTATACCGGATTATTCTACCGACGACAGCCCGCCTTCCCAGGCACGGATTATGCTTTGGATACTTTGATTATTCCATGGATAAAGACCCCCGACACTGCCGTGTGTTGGAACCCCCCCCCTGGAGAGGACGCAAGGTGAGGAGACGCTCTGCAAGACGAGGTCGCTTCACGTCTCTCCCCCGTGGACCGGAGAGAGCCGGCCCACAAAGAGTCCACCTGCTTTCATCTGTGGTCCAAGGATCGCCGGCGCATTGAACGGCACTACAGTGGGTTCACCTGGGACACCCTTGGCCGGACGAGGCAGCCGGATTCTACCCCCCCCCCCCCCCTCCTACTCCTGTCGGCTTACAAGCGACCGGATTAACCCCCTCTAGTGTATCCAGCCTATAATCATTAAAGTATCATTGCTGTTATTCCTTAACTATTCCAGGTCGTATATTTACCACCTGCGCCTTCAGAGATTGGACATTCTCTATTGATATACCGACGAATACTCCTTGCCATAAAAGTGCATACTATTTCAATTCATAAATGTAATTAAGTGATTAAGTGCTTATTCTACACACCATCGCTGTGTAGGAATAAAGACCTGTTTCTAATTCGTACATTTGTGTTGGATCCGTTTCATCTACGTGATAGTGTTCATGATAATATATTTATGCCGTGTACTGGGTGGCCGAATATTAAGTACAAAGGTAGTGGTAGTAAGTATCATATCTAGTAATACAGTCAGGGAATTGTACCCCTCAGTTACAATTGGTCCTTCGAGCCGGAGGGTAATTAGTGTAATATTAATATAGTGTTATTAATATTGAAATGGCCTATGATGAACACTCCACGAAACGATCCTCCTAACCAACGCCCGCAGCGCGAACGACGGCTCCCTCAGTACTTAGAGGCCTACGCTGTCAGTCAACAACCTAGTCTTCTACTAACAGTAAACGCGGTAAAACTAGAAAGTAAAAGTATGTCTAACCCCAACGCCCAGACTACCCCGACCATAGAGGCCCCTACGGGCTCTAATGTAACTGACCAAGTTCACGGTGGGGACCAGTGGGAACCAGACATGACTTCACACCCCGCCAGTACTGAAGAAGTAGTCCCCGATGAGTCCCGGGAGGAATACAACGCTACCGAGAGAGAACTCGGCACGGAAGAAGACGGGGAGAGAACCGTGGAGATAGAGCTCCAAGGCTCCGCAAGGAGTACCCCGAGGGAAGGCTCCCCTATACAACCGCCTTCTCCAGAGGCAGAGAGGACCCTACAGCAGGCCTTCCTCATCAGCCTGAACGCCGCTGCTGAACGCGACCGACTGCAGATCCAGCAGCGAAGCGAACACGAGCAGATACGTCTAGAAATAAGACGCATTCAGATGGAAGAGAATGTGGCCCGAGAACGAGCCGGTGCTCAACGGGACGCAGCGCGCGACAGACAGCAGTCGCAACTAATAGAACAGCTGATCAGACGGACAACACCCTCTCCCTCCGCCAGAGGCTCCAGGAACTCGTCTAGACACACCTCCAGGGCGGCATCCCCTAGCCGAGTAAACAACCCTGAACTTGACCAACAGACGAGGTCTATACCCCCCACAGACCACCTCCCCCCACCGGTCCAAGCGAGACCTAGCAACCGGGAAGGAGCAGCATATCCTGTGGAGAGGCTAAACCAGAGACTACAAGCACTGGATGACCTAACTGAAGACGAAGAGGAAGAGGAGGAGAACCACGCCCGAAGACAGCACAGTACCCTACCGGACCAGGAGGTCCGGTACAGCCCAGGCTATACTCCCGCGGAGCTGCGCTACAGACCCCCGACTCTATACACGGGTGAGCACGACGCACGACCCGCACCGAGGAACAGCACCTGGACAAGCGGGCCATGGTACACTGCCGGTACCAGCCCATACCAAGGAGCGGGAGGAGACTCGCCTAGGAGGCCTCTCCCCCAACGCTCGCCGATGTATCCACAGTCAGCGTCATACATTGGCACGCCTATGGTACCCGACTTCACCCAAGAGAACCGGGCCCAGTATACAGAACTCCGCATGTGTCTGGAGACCATGTTGGTGGATGTATTGGATGAACGCCACAAATACGCCATCCTACTGAAGCACTTAAAGGTACCCCGCGCACATAATATAGCGCTCGCCTACGCGACTTCCACCACCCCATACACAGCAGCGCTGGTAGCATTGGACCAGAGGTATGGGCGCATATGGGATTACGTGATCCAGGAGATCCGACACATCGACCGCTTACCCCCAGCAATAGACAATCGAGCACTGGACGACCTGTCCATCAGAGTGCAGTCCCTGGTAGGGATGTTGGGAGCGCAAAGAGAGAAGGGGAGGCATGAACTTTACGCCAACTCAAATGTGGAAAGGATCCTGGAGAAGCTGCCGCCCGCTCGTCAGGAGCGCTTTAGGCGGCAGAGGGACCACAGAGACCCGAATGGCCCCGAACCGAACCTCCTCGATCTAGCAGACTTCCTGGCGAGAGAAGTCAGCAGCCTACGGCTAGATACATTCGGACGGAGCACCCCTGGCTCCAGAGAAGGAACCAGACGACTAAATGATGGAAGAAGATCGGTGACTGTGATGCACCAATCGGAGTCAGTACCGAGCAGCAGGAGCCACAGTACCCCCTCCAGAACGGAGAAGTGGAAGATAGTGTGCCCCTACTGTGAGAAAGAACACTGGCTAGCGCAATGTGACTCCTTCCCCAAGCTGAACGCGGAGGAAGCAGGTCAATGGATAAAGTCCAACAAGCGCTGTTTTCGCTGTGCGCGCTCACACATGGCAGCCGAATGCCGCTTAAAGAAAAGGTGCACCAAGTGCGATGGAGCCCATCTGGACATACTTCACGACAGTAACAGACGGCGCCCTTCACCTGCACCATCCAGCTGCAAAGCGAGCGTCATGTACATCGATCCCGCCAGCAGCAGTGGAGCCCGAGTACTCCTAAAAGTAGTGCGTGTGACACTAAGCTACCAGAATAAAGTCCTGGACACTTACGCCGTCCTCGATGACGGGTCAGAGAAGACCCTGCTGCTCGCCTCCGCTGCGGCCCAGCTAGGGCTGCGGGGAAGCGAAACCCAAATGACAATTCGGACAATAAGACGAGATTTGAAGACGATAAAGGGCGAGAATGTCTCATTCTCTATCGCAGCAAGCGGCCAGCCTGAGCGACGGTACCAGATTGCAGACGCTTTCACCAGCCAAGAAATAGGACTGTCGCGGTACACATACCCCGTCGCCAAGCTGATGGAGAAATATGCACATCTGCGCAAGTTACCGATCCCGCTCATAGACAATGCTATGCCGACCCTGTTGATAGGCTCCGACCATGCAGACCTCATTGTCCCGATAGACCGGGTTCATACCGGACCCCGAGGCTGCCCTGCAGCAGTCGAGACCCGTTTGGGATGGACTCTCCAAGGCCCGCTCGCCAAATCTCTCAACCGAAGTACAGCCACTAGATGTCTCCACTCCCGAGTCACAGAGGGAGAAACCGCACTCCTGCAACACGTAGAGCGGCTATGGACCTTGGAACAAATGCCCTTTAAGAACGGAAAGAAAGACATTCGCTCTAAAGATGACATTTACGCCATTCACCTCCTCGAGACAGGGACCAAGAGAGTCCCGGTCAACGGCGTGTTGAGATACGCCACGCCACTCCTGCGGCGAGAAGGAATGCCTACTTTCCACGCCAAGACAGACGCCACAGAACGGTACCTGCTGAACACGGAGCGGCGCTTAGCCAAGAACCCCGCCCAAGAGAGTGTATACCGCGCTGAGATTGAGAAGCTCATCACAGCGGGACACGTCACAAAGATGGACATTAAAGAGGCTGACCAGACCACTGAATCGTGGTACGTGCCCCACCACAAGGTCCATCACAACGGTAAAGACCGCATAGTATTTAACTGCAGCTACCAGATCGGATCCCAAAATCTGAATAAAGAGTTACTGCCCGGTCCCACACTCGGCCCCTCCCTACTCGGCGTTCTACTCCGCTTCCGCCAGGAAAAGGTGGCCATCAGCGGGGACATTAAAGGAATGTTCCTGCAGGTGAGATTAGTAGAGGCGGACAAGCCCCTGTTACGGTTCCTATGGAGAGAGAAGCCAGGAGATGAGCACCCAGCCATCTACCAATGGGAAGTCCTCCCCTTCGGAACGACGTGCAGCCCCTGCTGTGCGACATTTGCACTACAGAAACATGTAGCAGAGGACCCAGCAGCGGACGAAGAGGTCCGACACAGCGTAAAGAACAGCTTCTACGTAGACAACTGTCTACAAAGCCTTTCAACCCAGGAAGAAGCCGAGGCTCTCCTGATTAAACTCTGCGCCTCATTGATCAAAGGCGGCTTTGATCTCAGGCAGTGGGCCAGCAGCGATCCGCAAGTACTGCGCAGCCTCTCCTCCGAGGACAAGGCAGCCAGCAGCGAGACCTGGATGGCTACAATCCCGGGAGAAGCCCAGGAGATGACCCTGGGATTGGTGTGGCGATTCAAAACAGATTCGCTTCACTACAGACACAAGCCCCTGACTACGGAGCAGGGAAGGCCGGCGGCGGCGCCGACCACCAGACGGAGTGTGTACACAACACTCGCCCGACAATATGACCCGCTAGGATGTATTCTACCGTACACCACCAGGGCAAAAATGATTGTACGAGCATTGCGGGCCCAAGACCAGGGGGGAGAGATCTACACAGCATTTGTCCTCGCCCGCTCGAGAATAGCCCCACGCAAGCAACAATCTATCCCACGTCTAGAGCTCTGCGCAGCCCTAGCCGGAGCGCACCTAGCCACGCTCATCCAACGTGAGCTCACCATACCGGTGTCTAGAACAATCCTGTGGTCAGATTCCACGACGGTACTCGCCTGGATCAAATCGGACTCATGCAAGTACAAAGTCTTCGTGGGAGTCAGAGTCACCGAGATTCAAGACTTAACCGAAGAGTTAACCGGAGAAACAGAGTGGCGCTACGTTGATACAAAACAGAACCCAGCTGACGTCATCACCCGGGGGATGCCCCTGGATGACCTCACCCGTCGCAATGTCTACAGTGACGGCCCCGCATTCCTAAGACTCCCGGAAGGACAGTGGCCCATGCCTATCCCGAGGGAAGCAAGTCCAGAGGAGGTGGAAATTAAGAAGTCTGTGTTCTGTGGATTGAGCACCGTAGCCTCCACCGACCCTAACATAGACGATTGCACGTCCATAGAGAGTGCACAACAAAGAACATTCCTGCGGTACCACCCGGAGTGCAAGTCCCCCGCTGATATGTCAGCAGCTAACTACGAGGAAGCAGAATTGCTTCTACTGCAGCGAGCCCAGAGAGACTCGTTCCCCGATGAATTGGCCTGTCTACAGGGAGGAAAGCCCGTCCCATCCGACAGCAGATTAATTCACCTGGCCCCCGAGAGCGACGCTCACACCCTCATCAGAGTGGGTGGTCGCCTACGCAGAGCCCCCAATCTACCGGATGACATTAAATACCCGATCGTATTGAACAGCCGACACAAGGTCACAGAGCTGATTATAAAGAAATACGATGAGGATGTACATCACGCAGGAGCAGAAAGAGTCTTCGCGGAAATCAGACGTCGTTACTGGATCCTACAAGGAAGAGAGGCGGTACGACGCTTCCAGCGAACATGTCTAGACTGCCGCAAGTGGCGCGCGCAGCCCAGCATACCAAGGATGGCTGACCTTCCTCCATGTCGCCTCCGAATCGGTGACAAGCCATTCCACTCAACGGGTATGGACTGCTTTGGCCCGCTGCACATAAAGAAAGGAAGAGGAACCGAGAAACGGTGGGGTATTGTATTCAAATGCATGACCACCAGAGCGATACACATCGAGCTTCTCCCGACCATGAGCACAGACTCATTCCTTATGGCCTTCCGTAGATTCACATCACGGAAAGGAAGACCGTCTACCCTATTGTCCGATCATGGGACAAACTTCAAAGGCGGCGAAAGAGAGCTGAGAGAGAGCTTCCAAGCTATGGGCCCAGAACTTAAGACCCACCTCGCTCCAGCACAGGTTGATTTCCAATTCAACCCCCCAAACGCACCCCACTTCGGTGGCACTTGGGAACGAGAAGTGCGCTCCATAAAGACAGCCCTGTACGCAGTACTTGGGGCCCAGACTGTGGCGGAAGAAGTCCTAATGACAGTCCTCACGGAGATTGAGGGAGTACTTAACTCGAAGCCCCTCGGATATGTCTCCAGTGATGTGGCGGATATCGACCCAGTTACCCCCAACACACTCCTGATGGGGCGGCTAGATCCTGCATTACCACAGACAATGTACCGGCCTGAAGAAGCGAACGGCCGACGAATGTGGAGGTACAGCCAAGTATTAGCCGACAAGTTTTGGAACAGTTTCCTACTGCACTACCTACCGTCTCTACAGACCCGCCAGAAGTGGGTAAAGGAGAGAGACAATTTGACAGAAGGAACAGTCGTCATGATTATTGATCAATCACTGCCCAGAGCTATGTGGCCGGCCGGCCGCGTAAGCAAAGTGATCACCGGTGCCGACGGCAAGGTCCGAGCAGCTGAAGTGCTCGTCCAGGGTCGCACTTACACCCGTCCCGTGGCAAGGCTCATAGAACTGCCTCGACTCCCAGACACAATCGATGATGACCATGACCCTACAACCCTATGACTTTGTGAAGTTGACTGACCCCTACAGCAAACCCTTATGTGTAAATAGACAACGCGATTAATCTGTCTCTGTTTAACTGATTAGGTCTGGGACCTATTCAGGGGGTGGCTGTTGTGAAGGGCCAGATTAAACCGAATATATATATTTATTTATATATATATATTTAATTGTATTTGTATATTCTCTAATATTCCCTGATATCCCTTGTATATTCCTTGTACAATATGCATTGAATATCCATTCTAGCCTACTGAACATCCCATAATAGTCTCCATTCTACTATTGGTCGAGACCTTGGTGCCAGGCTGCCATACCCCTCAGACCCAGTTCAAACGTACCGCTCGACATGTACGAACAAGTCCTAGTTCCGCGTAGGAATTTGGCTACCGCACCACTAATGGGACTATTTGTTCATAGTGCGTATATATACTGCGCTACTAAAGTAGGACTTTCTTTTCAGTCCAGTTTCTTACCCTCCAATAGAGTCACAGACGTAAAGCCTCCCCGCGACGCCACGTGTGGGAGTAAGGCCAAGTTCGCCTACCATCGGTATTGAGACATCGTGTATATTAATATTTGAATAGTCATATTTGGCACTATATCGTCGAGTTGGACGTAGTCTATTAAGCTAATAATAGTCTGTTAATATATAGTGCTTCGTGCGGTGAGAATACTACCGTAGTCAGTACCCCATCGTTTCGGGCAGAGAACTGGCTGCTTACCCAGGGTGGTTGACCCTATGTGAAGCTGCACCCGAGGAGCCCCAGAGCCGACGAGCGAGTGGACCTGTATACCGGATTATTCTACCGACGACAGCCCGCCTTCCCAGGCACGGATTATGCTTTGGATACTTTGATTATTCCATGGATAAAGACCCCCGACACTGCCGTGTGTTGGAACCCCCCCCCCCTGGAGAGGACGCAAGGTGAGGAGACGCTCTGCAAGACGAGGTCGCTTCACGTCTCTCCCCCGTGGACCGGAGAGAGCCGGCCCACAAAGAGTCCACCTGCTTTCATCTGTGGTCCAAGGATCGCCGGCGCATTGAACGGCACTACAGTGGGTTCACCTGGGATACCCTTGGCCGGACGAGGCAGCCGGATTCTACCCCCCCCCCCTCCTACTCCTGTCGGCTTACAAGCGACCGGATTAACCCCCTCTAGTGTATCCAGCCTATAATCATTAAAGTATCATTGCTGTTATTCCTTAACTATTCCAGGTCGTATATTTACCACCTGCGCCTTCAGAGATTGGACATTCTCTATTGATATACCGACGAATACTCCTTGCCATAAAAGTGCATACTATTTCAATTCATAAATGTAATTAAGTGATTAAGTGCTTATTCTACACACCATCGCTGTGTAGGAATAAAGACCTGTTTCTAATTCGTACATTTGTGTTGGATCCGTTTCATCTACGTGAGAGTGTTCATGATAATATATTTATGCCGTGTACTGGGTGGCCGAATATTAAGTACAAAGGTAGTGGTAGTAAGTATCATATCTAGTAATACAGTCAGGGAATTGTACCCCTCAGTTACAGGACGAGTTAATGGGATTCTCCTCTGTCCTGATTCTCCCAGATCTATCTGCAGCCTTCGACACAGTCAACCACCAGATCCTCCTCGCGGCCCTCGCAGGAATGGGAGTGGCTGGCTCTGCACTGACATGGCTGTCATCATACCTCAATGACCGCTCCTACCAAGTGTCATGGAGAGGGACCCTGTCGGCCACCCGCCCGCTGCGGACAGGTGTCCCCCAGGGCTCAGTTTTAGGACCCATTCTCTTCTCCCTCTACACTAAATCACTGGGTAACATTATCACGTCTCATGTCTTCTCCTACCATTGTTATGCCGACGATACTCAACTCTTCCTCTCCTTCCCTCCCTCAGATATCCACGTCTCTGAGCGGATCTCGGCCTGTCTGTCCGACATCTCCGCCTGGATGACGACCAACCACCTCAAACTGAACCTAAGCAAAACAGAATTGCTCCACCTGCTGGCCAAATCCTCCCCCCTGACCGACCTTTCCATCACAGTCAAGAATGCAGCTGTGACCGCGTTCTTGACCGCCAAGAACCTTGGTGTTGTCCTCGACGACCAGTTGAACTTCTCTGCTCACACCGCAGCAACAACCAGAACCTGCCGATTCCTCCTGAGCAACGTCAGAAGGATCCGCCCCTTCCTGACAAAAGAAGCCACCCAACTCCTCGTCCAATCAACAGTCATCTCCCGCCTCAACTACTGCAATGCACTGCTCGCTGGCCTACCGGCCACTGCCACTAAGCCTCTTCAACTCATTCAGAACGCAGCGGCCCGCCTGATCTCAAACCTACCGAAGTCGGCCCATGTCACCCCACTTCTTAGGGACCTGCACTGGCTCCCCATTGCTGCACGAATCCGCTTCAAGGCCCTCAACCTAGCATACCGTGCGGCAAAGGGAACCGCTCCCGCCTACCTCCGGTCAATGGTCTCTAACTACACACCCTCAAGATCCCTACGTTCTGCATCTTCTGGCCGCCTCAGACCTACTCCTATCCAAGCTCCGGGAGGGTCATCAAAGAGAAGTAGCCTATTCTCAGTCCTTGCCCCACAATGGTGAAATGGACTACCCACCCCAGTTAGGACAGCCTAAACACGTCCAATCTTTCGCCATCGACTAAAGACGCACTTCTTCAACCATTATCTGAATTTAAAAAATAAAAATAAAAAACCTAACCCTAACTAACCGTACTGTCATGCACTTGTCCTAATGAACTAACCTACACTGTAGCACTCAACACTTTGATGAACATTGTTGCTCAGCTGATAGAGTTGTGCCCTTCCTGATGGCTTGTCGTACAGAACATGTAAGTCGCTTTGGATAAAAGCGTCAGCTAAATGACTAAATGTAAATGTAAATGTAAAGTGTACCCATTGATGACATTGATTATAGTTGAATCACTCATGTAAAGAAAGAAGGTTTAAAGGGTAAATTCACTTAATAAGGTATTTGCATTCCCATAACCTAGAATATTCCATTTGGTACTTTTGTTGTGTTACACCTTCAAAGGAAGAGTTTAAAGCCCAACCTCCAGGTTAAACCCTACTGATCAATTATGGGTAGTTTACATCATTGGTATATAATTTCATTATTTATTTTTTTCCATTTGACACCGGAAATGCCACTCTGAAAGAGTTAAAAAGGTCCACTCACGAATAACATGCACGCGCGAATCAAAAAAGCTTTACAAACGCCGACGTCACAACAGGTCTGGCTTGCATATTAATGAGCCAGCCCCTGGCTTGCACATCGCCTTCCTCTGAACCACTACAAGGAGTTTGACTAGCGCGGAAAGGCCATTTCCTTGATCCAAATGGACGCCTTACAAGACGAAGATGGGTTTAATCGTCGGAGAGACTTTGACGGACCAGCCCCATACAATTTCGAGCCGGTAAGACAAGAGAGACCAGCAGCAGACGCCTCTGTCAGACCTCGATATCGCCAGGAGATGGAGGCATTGGGCAATAGCAACAGGTGGAGGATGGCTCAGACGTCGTGGTAAGCGTCATTATCGACAGTATAGAATGAATGAATGAATGAAAACTTTATTTAACAGATTGCAGAATGGGTACAATACAGTACGGCTCAATACACACAATTGTTAATGGGATGCAGACCAGAGAAAGATGTTTGTCTTGGTTACATCAGGGTCCCCCATTTTCAATTCATAGTGATAGCCTAACGTTGCAGTGTATCAATAACAGTTGGTTACTATTATTACTACTACTACTACCACCACCACCACCACCACTACTACTACTACTACTACTACTACTACTACTACTACTACTACTACTACTACTACTACTACTACTACTACTACTACTACTACTACTACTACTACTACTACTACTATTACTATTACTACTACTACTACTACTACTACTACCACTACTATTACTACTACTACTACTGCTACCTTTACTACTACTATTACTTCTACTACTAATACTATTACTACTGCTACTACTACTACTACTACTACTACTACTACTACTACTACTACTACTACTACTACTACTACTACTACTACTACTACTACTACCACCACCACCACCACCACCACCACCACCACCACCACCACCACCACCACCACCACCACCACCACCACCACCACCACCACCACCACCACCACCACCACCACCACCACCACCACTACTACTAATACTACTACTACTACTACTACTACTACTACTACTACTACTACTACTACTACTACTACTACTACTACTACTACTACTACTATTACTACTACTATTACTACTACTACTACTACTACTACCACTACTATTACTACCA
>NW_028174706.1:0-15000 GCF_963971535.1 Notolepis coatsorum
TCTCTCTCTCTCAATCTGTCCGCTTGGTTCCTCCAGTGTTTGCAGGCCAGGCAGCATCTGGATTCGTTTATCCCCGGCCCAGTCAGTCAGGCAGAGCAGGCAGGCAGGCAGGCAGGCAGGCAGGCAGGCAGGCAGGCAGGCAGGCAGGCAGGCAGGGCAGGCAGGCAGGCAGGCAGGCAGGCAGGGCAGGCAGGCAGGGCAGGCAGCAGGCAGGCAGACAGGCAGGCAGGCAGGCAGGCAGGCAGGCAGGCAGACAGAGCAGGCAGGCAGGCAGGCAGGCAGGCAGGCAGCAGGCAGGCAGGCAGGCAGGCAGGCAGGCAGGCAGGCAGGCAGGCAGGCAGGCAGGCAGGCAGGCAGGCAGGCAGGCAGGCAGGCAGCAGGCAGAGCAGGCAGGAGCAGCAGGCAGGCAGGCAGGCAGGCAGGCAGGCAGGCAGGCAGGCAGGCAGGGAGGCAGGCAGGCAGGCAGGCAGGCAGGCAGGCAGGCTGCAGGCAGGCAGGCAGGCAGGCAGGCAGGCAGGCAGGCAGCAGGCAGGCAGGCAGGCAGGCAGGCAGGCAGGCAGGCAGGCAGGCAGGCAGGCAGGCAGGCAGGCAGGCAGGCAGGCAGGCAGGCAGGCAGGCAGGGAGGCAGGCAGGCAGGCAGGCAGGCAGGAGGCAGGCAGGCAGGCAGGCAGGGCAGGGAGGCAGGCAGCCAGGCAGGCAGGAGGCAGGCAGGAGGCAGGCAGCGCAGGCAGGCAGCCAGGCAGGCAGGAGGCAGGCAGCCAGGCAGGCAGGCAGGCAGGCAGGCAGGGAGGCAGGCAGCCAGGCAGGCAGGCAGGCGAGGCAGGCAGGGAGGCAGGCAGCCAGGCAGGCAGGCAGGCAGGCAGGGAAGGAGGCAGGCAGGCAGGCAGGCAGGCAGGCAGGGAGGCAGGCAGGCAGGGCAGGCAGGCAGGCAGGGAGGCAGGCAGCCAGGCAGGCAGGGAGGGAGGCAGGCAGGCAGGCAGGGAGGCAGGCAGGCAGCAGGCAGGCAGCAGGCAGGCAGGGAGGAGGCAGGCAGGCAGGCAGGCAGCCAGGCAGGCAGGCAGGCAGGCAGGCAGGCAGGGAGGCAGGCAGCCAGGCAGGCAGGGAGGCAGGCAGCCAGGCAGGCAGGGAGGGAGGCAGGCAGGCAGGCAGGCAGGCAGGCAGGCAGGCAGGCAGACAGGCAGGCAGGCAGGCAGGCAGGCAGGCAGGCAGGCAGGCAGGCAGGCAGGCAGGAGGCAGGCAGGCAGGCAGGCAGGCAGGAGGCAGGCAGGCCAGGCAGGCAGGCAGGCAGGCAGGGAGGCAGGCAGGCAGGCAGGCAGGCAGGCAGGCAGGCAGGCAGGCAGGCAGGCAGGCAGGCAGGCAGGCAGGCAGGCAGGCAGGCAGGCAGAGGCAGACAGGCAGGCAGGCAGGCAGGCAGGCAGGCAGACAGGCAGGGAGGGAGGGAGGGAGGCCTGAGTGAGAGCTTCAGTGTGGGTCCTTGTTGTCGGAGGAAGAAGGGGTTCAGGGCTGTCCCTCCCGCTATAGCCCGTCTGGACCGTCTCAAAAGCTTCCATCCGCGCCCCCCCGGCCCCCCCCCCAGGCCCCAGGCCCCTGCCCCTCCCAGATGCCCCCGGAGTATGGTTAGTGTAGCGCTTCATCCGAGCTGAAAGACACTAAACAGATTCACCCAGAAGCTGCAGGGCAGCCAGTCCGCCTCGAGGCTTAGAGAGAGAGAGAGAGGGGGGGGGGGGGGGGCTGGTGGTCCGCGTGTGATTTTGTACGTATACACGCGTGTCTGTCTGACTGCACTGCTTTGCGTTGTGGTAGTGAAATGGTTAAAGTCACATGGTCAATAATATATTAGATCAGATTCAAATGTATGTCCGTCATTATTATACATCACAGCTACAGTCGTACAACGGAAATAGGTTTGGCATCCAGTGCAAATGTAACAGTAAAGTGTAATTAGTAATATACAATGTACAGGTTAAACTGAGTATAAAATATATAAATTAGTACTACTGAGTAATCGTGCTAATCAGATGTATGTACAGTGATACAGGTATAAAGACACTATGGTAGTAAGTCATACTGGCCAGCAGCGTAACTAGTAAGAGTAGGTAACGGATATGTACAGATATAGAATCTACAGATATGGATATATATATATGCGGTAGATATAAATGTATATATATACGGTATATACAGCACTATTGTACATGCTATCATACAGAGTTATATGGGTTATATGTGGGTGTATAAGTAGGTATATAGAAGGATTATATGCAGTTATATTCAGTCGGATATAGATATATATATATATTAGTGGTGTGACTCGATAAAAATGTTTAATCGAATTCATTCAAGACTTTATAGTTAATTAATCGAAATTAATCACATTTTAATCGCATATCAATATTTGATGCGAAAAGCAACATTTTTCAATTCAAATGAATTTTGGTATACGAGTGAATCAATGAATATACATTATAAAGTCCTGTATTAGCTACTACACAGACCAACAGATCAATGCAATTTGTAACAAAGTTACATTTTAGGAATTATATATATATATATAGCGCAAAGGACCTTTTGTAAACTCAAGCACTTTCAAGGTAAAAGTAAAATGCAGTACTACAGTACAGTGAATGGGGCCACTATGTTTTGGTTCAGATCTGTTAGCAATACAGCCAAAAATCTAATTTTTTATTTTTTTTTAAGAAACCTTTATTTTGACAGTTCAGTACAAACACACACGTTTTCCAAAATACTGTCAATTTTTTCAATTCTTGGTTCCAGAAACACAAAGACATATGGAACCTACTGACAAGCACACACCCACACAAACCCCCAATCTAGTGTGTGTGTGTGTGTGTGTGTGTGTGTATATATATATATATATATATATAATATACAATAATATATCATATATAAGAGAATATATATAACAGAAGATAGATACAATACAAAAATACAAGACCAGTAGTCAAAGTGCCCATATACAGACAGACTATTTTCTACAAAGTCCAGCATCAGATTCTTTCAGTGAGGAATAAACCCTGGCCTAAGTACGCTATGTTTATTGTTTGATTGATTGAAAACTTTATTAACAGATTGCAGAATGGGTACAATACTACATTTACATACGTATGCGATCCGTTCTTCATACGTAGCCTTTTCACACATCGTCTCCATCCATTCTTTATGAGTAGAAGGCGCAGAGTCTGTTAGCGATGCTAAAATATAAACCTCATTATTGGGTGCGAGACCTCACTATTTTATGGCTCCACAAAACCAGTTCCCCGTTCATTCTCTCAGCCCCAGATTCTGCATCCAGGCGACATCACTAATAACGTCCCCTCTCTGATTTCTATAGCTTTGGGAGAGAGTGGTGCGTGTTCACAAATATATCTACTGTATATCTGTACATATCCCTTACTGTACCTACTCTCACTAGTCATGCTGCTGCGGCACAGGAAGAACATAATGTGAATTCTAAAATGAATAAATAAATAAAAATGTGGCACCACCCAAATGAGGAATTCTATCGTTATTTCCTATTGTTGGGGATTTCAATCATTCTCTGCTTTGAAGTCTGGAGCTGCTCCATTGACCGTGAATGGGAGACTAACTATTTTCTTTAATAAAATCTTATAATAATAATAATAATAATAATAATAATAATAATAATAATAATAATAATAATAATAATAATAATAATAATAATAATAATAATAATAATAATAATAATAATAATAATAATAATAATAATAATAATAATAATAATAAACTTGTATAGCACCTTTCATAAAAAAAAAATTGCAGCTCAAAGTGCTTCACAGCAGAAAAAAGACAGACATAAAAGATGATGGATAAGATATTCCTGGATTGACATTTGGGGCGTCATAGGGGGGAGGGGAGGTACAGGTATGGGCAGGGCAATAGTAGAACGACATATAGATATAGGCCATAAAATTAGACCTGAATACAAAAACATCAGGGGAAAAATAAACTGTGTAAACAATAGCATTAACTCTGAATATAAAGTCATGTAAACAAAGGTGCAGCAGATGAGGGGTCTGTACGCCCTATCGGTGATATTACACGTTACAATGAAGATAGGCAGTAAATAATTTGAATCTGAATGTATACATTCGATACGTAACGACTCG
This sequence comes from Notolepis coatsorum, assembly GCF_963971535.1. NCBI lineage: Eukaryota > Metazoa > Chordata > Actinopteri > Aulopiformes > Paralepididae > Notolepis > Notolepis coatsorum. The sequence continues at coordinate 4,149 of NW_028174706.1, forward strand.
GAGCCTCATTCCGCTGCCGTGGCCTCGGTGCAGAACCTCTGAACATGCCTCTCCGTGTCGTCTCCTCCACGCCTCCCACTCCGTCCAAGGAGCCTCAGACGTGAGTTTGAGCAGCACTCTTCAGTCATCGGGGGCCGCGAGAGGCTCTCCACGTTCACTCGAGTGTTTTTGGACCCGGGCCTCAGACCAGAGGAATAACATGTATTATATAACATATAATTATATAATTCTGTAAAATGGGGCGTAGTTCTCCCTTTTAAACTCCTCCTCGGGTGGCACACACCTCCCGGGGCATCAGACGGCCTACTGTTTTGTGTTTTAGGTTCTAATCCGCGCGGCGCTCCCGCTCCTCTACCTACCGTCAGTCCAGTTTATCATTCCGCGCGGCTGAATGGAAGCAGAGTGAGTTTGACTGGCTACGTTAAGTCGTTGGGAAGTTATTCAAACACCCACTTATTTCAGTGTAAACAAAGGCCGCTTGCCATGCTCTATTGCAGATATGGTGTTTATGCGAACGCCACTTTGAATGCACTGCGCGTTACGTACAACGACTGCCTACGATGTTTGACAGACCTGCTGATTGGTGACGTGGGGTAGATTACAGGACGCATTGTTTTGTGGGTAGAGAGAGGGGTGATTATATATATAAAGTCAGCAATGTGTCATATACGGACAACCTATAGGTCTTTGATAATACGCCACGAGCATTATACATTAGAACTAGGTCGGTCCTCGACTTAGTCCACTAATAGTCTAAAATACTTTTTTTAACTAATTGATTAGTTGATTTAATCGTCAAATATGTAACATTGTGATTCCCACAGTCATGCGGAGGGACCTATTTAAATGTAGCACTTTACCGAAGACGTGCTCATCGTTTTTCATGAAATAATAATCAGCGTCAAACACCAACAGGAAGCGTCGCTCTGCATCAACAGGAAGACAATGACATGCTCCTCCTCCATTGTTCTACACACGGCAGGAGGTGAGGAGAGGGAGAAGGGCTGCCACGAGAAGAAGAGAATAAGAGCTGCCACGAGAGAAGAAGAGAAGAAGAGAATAAGAGCTGCCACGAGAGAAGAAGAGAAGAAGAGAATAAGAGCTGCCATGAGAGAAGAAGAGAATAAGAGCTGCCACGAGAGAAGAAGAGAAGAAGAGAATAAGAGCTGCCACGAGAGAAGAAGAGAAGAAGAGAATAAGAGCTGCCACGAGAGAAGAAGAGAAGAAGAGAATAAGAGCTGCCACGAGAGAAGAAGAGAATAAGAGCTGCCACGAGAGAAGAAGAGAAGAAGAGAATAAGAACTGCCACGAGAGAAGAAGAGAAGAAGAGAATAAGAGCTGCCATGAGAGAAGAAGAGAAGAAGAGCTGCCATGAGAGAAGAAGAGAAGAAGAGCTGCCACGAGTCAAGTCAAGTCAAGAGTTTTATTTGTCACGACATACAAGTATACAATGAAATGCGGGGGGTCTTGCCCGCAACGATGTGCAATACAGTAGTAACAACATATAATAGAATCCAATAAAACAACATTGTGCAATAAAACAATTAAACAGAGTAGGGCATATCGGTATTTGTACATAAGTTATTTACAGAGCATGGTAGGACATGCTAGGTCCTGTGGTAGTGCAATACACTGTTAGCTACGGATGAGGCACTGGGTCTTTCTGTACACTGCTATACAATGCTATTTTATACAATCTCAAGTTATACTATACTATTCTTAAAGTGACCTTTCCTTTTGTAAAGTGACCATAAGTGTGGGCGTGTGCAGCACGAGTGTGTGCTTCCTCATGTTAAAGTGGCTGCTAGTGTGTGAGCGTGTACAGTGTGTGTGCTTGTGCGTGGAGAGTTCAGTGTTCAAGGCTCTGATGGCCTGGGGAAAGAAGCTGAGCCGGAGTCTCTCTGTCCTAGTAGCTGGGGTTCGCAGGCGTCTGCCTGACCTCAGCAGCATGAACAGGCTGTTATTGGGGTGGTGAGGGTCTTTCATTATCCTGCAGGCTCTGGATTTGCACCACTTGTTGTATAGGACCTGCAGGGTTGGTAGTGCAATACCCGTGGTCCGCTTGGCTGAGCGCACCACTCTCTGTAGGGCCTTCTTGTCCTGTGCCGTGCTGTTTCCATACCAGGCAGTGATGTTTCCGGTCAAGATGCTCTCTACAGCCCCGGAGTAGAAGGACTGGAGTATCTTCCCAGATACTCTGAACTTCCTTAACTGTCTCAGGTGGTAGAGGCGCTGCTTCGCCTTCTTTACGACTGAGTCTATGTGTGTTGTCCATGTCAGGTCCTCTGAGATGTGGACCCCCAGGTACTTAAAGCTGCTCACCCTGTCCACGGTAGCCCTGTTTATCCTCAGTGGTGTGTGTGTCTCCTGCTGTCCTCTCCTATAATCCACGATCAGCTCCTTGGTTTTACCAATGTTCAGGAGCAGGCTGTTATGAGGGAAGAGAAGAAGAAGAGAAGAAGAGCTGCCATGAGAGCAGAGAAGAAGAGAAGAAGAGCTGCCATGAGAGCAGAGAAGAAGAGAAGAAGAGCTGCCATGAGAGAAGAAGAGCAGAAGAGCTGCCATGAGAGCAGAGAAGAAGAGCTGCCATGAGAGCAGAGAAGAAGAGAAGAAGAGCTGCCATGAGAGAAGAAGAGGAGAAGAAGAGAAGTAGAAGAAAAGAAGAAGAGCTGCCATGAGAGCAGAAGAGCAGACGAAGAGAAGTAGAAGAAGAGAAGAAGAGCTGCCATGAGAGCAGAAGAGCAGAAGAAGAGAAGTAGAAGAAGAGAAGAAGAGCTGCCATGAGAGCAGAAGAGCAGAAGAAGAGAAGTAGAAGAAGAGAAGAAGAGCTGCCATGAGAGCAGAAGAGCAGAAGAAGAGAAGTAGAAGAAGAGAAGAAGAGCTGCCATGAGAGCAGAAGAGCAGAAGAAGAGAAGTAGAAGAAGAGAAGAAGAGCTGCCATGAGAGCAGAGAAGAAGAGAAGAAGAGAAGAAGAGCTGCCATGAGAGCAGAGAAGAAGAGAAGAAGAGAAGAAGAGAAGTAGAAGAAGAAGAGAAGAAGAGCTGCCATGAGAGCAGAGAAGAAGAGAAGAAGAGAAGTAGAAGAAGAAGAGAAGAAGAGCTGCCATGAGAGAAGAAGAGGAGAAGAAGAGAAGAAGAGAAGTAGAAGAAGAAGAGAAGAAGAGCTGCCATGAGAGAAGAAGAGGAGAAGAAGAGAAGAAGAGAAGTAGAAGAAGAAGAGAAGAAGAGCTGCCATGAGAGAAGAAGAAGAGGAGAAGAAGAGAAGTAGAAGAAGAAGAGAAGAAGAGCTGCCATGAGAGCAGAGGAGAAGAAGAGAAGAAGAGAAGAAGAGAAGTAGAAGAAGAAGAGAAGAAGAGCTGCCATGAGAGAAGAAGAAGAGGAGAAGAAGAGAAGTAGAAGAAGAAGAGAAGAAGAGCTGCCATGAGAGCAAAATATTTTAGTTTTTTCAGGGCCGTTAAGGCTGGAAATAGGACAGTGGCGCGTCGACAAGCGCATAACCTGTGAGTGTGGGGGGGGGGGGGCTGTAGGCCTACATATAGAAAATAATACAGTTTTGACATGCATTTTGGCCTCAAGACTTTAACTGGCCGATTAATCGCCCAATGATATGCCATAAGTATCATACGTGCGAACATGAGTGTAACATCTCTCTCACCAGACTTGAGTGAATCAAAGCGCTCTCTCTCTCTCTCTCTCTCTCTCTCTACCACTGCTATTCTCGCCCTTTCTTCTGGTCCTTAATGCGAAGCAGATTGGTCTGGAGCGGTCCCACACCATAGGCAGGCTGTCTGTCTGCTGTGTGGTTTTGGTGTGACTCTCCTAAGTTATATAAAAATCTCCCATCTCTGGCAACGAGTATACATTCGGCTCGCATTGGTTTGTCGTCGTTGTTGCTGCACAATGGCCGCCCCGCCCGCCCGCCCTATAGCTGTTCGCACCCTCTTGGCGTTCGCGTGCGTGAAATGATGCCAGACGACTGTGAAAGATTGGCCAAACTTTTGGGGAGCGAGTTATTCCAAAGCTCAGTGTAATAATTAGATAAGATAAGATAAGATATTCCTTTATTGATCCCCTTTGGGAAATTCATCATAGCAGCATGGGGGGGGGGGGGGGGGGAGGGGAGGTACAGGTAGTAAAAACAAGCAGTGTAAACAATATAACAAGTCAATATAATTAACTAACTAAAACTGAAATATACAGTATCACAGTATCACAGTATCACATAAGGTGCAGTATGCATAAGGTGGTGTTATTGTCCTTGTTAGGTTCCTAGTAGTTGTAGTTGGATGTCTGGCAGCAGTCCCTGCCCGCTGTTGTGGAGCCTGACGGCCGAGGTGGTTAGTTGAGTGTCGGGGGGGTATGAGAATTATAAAAACTGGAGTTGTTGTTGTTGTTGTTGTTGTTGTTGTTGTTGTTGTTGTTGTTGTTGTAAAGATGATGGTTAGTCTGGCTCCAGCACCCCTGGGTTACTCCTATAATGATTCTGTGATTCAGAGAAGGGGCTTCAGGGGTTAGGGCTGGAACCTCTGAACTAATTGAATCGGAACTAACTGATCTTACTCTGAAATTGCTTGAATTGAATGATAGAATTATGGAATATGGGAAAAGGGGCCCGCCGACATGTGTGATTCAAGAGGGCTGGATCCAGGCTGTGATGGTCTGGGTCTATTTGGAGGCTCTGGTTCTGCAGAAAGTGATAAGGCACAAGATTAGATTAGATTAGATTAGATGTATTGTCATCATACGGCACAAGTACAGTACAACACAAATAAGTTTGGCATCCAACCAGAGTGCAAATGTAACAGTAAAGTGCAATAGTAATATACAATGTACAGGTGATTAAACTGGGTATAAAATATATAAATTAGTACTACTGAGTAATAGTACATCAACTCGAGGGACACCAACAAACTGAACAAGCTGGTGAGGAAGGGTAGCTCTGTGGTGGGAGTCGAGCTGGTCAGACTAGAGGTGGTGGCAGAGAGGGGGATGAGAAGGAAGCTGGCTGCCATCCTGGAGAACCCCTCCCACCCCCTCTACGACGAGCTAGTCAAGATGAGAAGCACGTTCAGCCACAGACTCATACCCCCCCCGACACTCAACTAACCGCCTCGGACAGTCCTTCATACCAGCGGCCATCAGGCTCCACAACAGTGGGCAGGGACTGCTGCCAGACATCAGTGTTAATTTTGGCAGCTATTTTAATTTTTGTTTTAGTCTTAGTCATGTGTCAAATGCTCCTTTTTCGTTTTCATCATATTTAGTCACCTTCATTTATTTTATTTATTCAGTTTTAGTCAACTACAGGTCTGAGCATTTTAGTCTTAGTCAGTTTTAGTCTAGATTTAGTCAGGGGGAAAAGCTTTGTTGACGACCATATATAGTCATAATTTTCGTTGACAAAATTAACACATCCAACTACAACTACTAGGAGCCTTATGCACACTGCACCTTATGTGATACTGTATATTTCAGTTAGTTAGATAGTTAATTATATTGACTTGTTATATTGTTTACACTGCTTGTTTTTACTGCCTGTACCCCCCCCCCCACCATGCTGCTATGATGCCTGAATTTCCCCAAGGGGATCAATAAAGGAATATCTTATCTTATCTTATCTTAGTGCTAATCAGATGTATGTGATCAATGACATTCAAACAGTTTCCAACACTTTGATCACAGCACAGGTGTCACCGTCACCAAGGTTGGGAATATTGAAAGTGATCGATAAAGGAATATCTCACCTTATCTTATCTTAAAACTTCCTCTGAGGTGAAGTTACGTGGATAGAGAGAGAGTCCTGGCTGCCAGAAGTGTTCCGTCCTTTCAGGTAAAAAAAAAAGAAAAAAAGAAGGACATCTCATTACCATGTCATGAATACATCTCGGGGCACCCATTAAGCATTTCCTCCTCAAATCTAAATTCACATAAAAGAGAAGACGGAGAGCGTGGGGGGGGGGGGGGGGGGGGGGGAGGATGCCACACGGCCCACCGGGCGTCTCGCCGCGCGGAGCCAGTCAACCTTTTCAGCCCACTTAAGAAAAAGCGAAGAGCGAAAGAAAGACATAAGTGACTGACAGACGATAGCAATAAAAGTAAGAGCGAACTGACCATTTTCCAAGCGGTGGGGCCGTTTGAGGAGGGATTATTAGCCTGTCAGCGTCTCAAACCCCAGACACAACGCCGTGTTCCCCCTGGCAGGGACACATCCCCGTGTCTCTGTTACTTTTAATAGATCGTCTTTAACCCCTGTGACCCCCGCGGGCCCCCGTCGTTGGCTCTTAACCAGGGACTCACTGGTCAGCGGGGGGAGAGACCCCCAAAGTGGCCTATTAATCATTTGTTTAGAGCTCGGGGTCTATTTTGGAACCTGCCGCGTTTCCGTGGGTTAAAAATAGGAGGCAGCAGCGGCGGCGGCGTCCAGACGGGCGTCCGTCAGTCATCGCTCACGCTGTCAGGACGCGTGGCCCTTGGGGAGGTGGGCCGAGGGGGACCACCCCAACCCACCCACCCCCTAGGCCGGGGAAGTTCAGAGGTTGCGGGGTTTATCCCTATTAGCCGCTCCGCTCTCGTAAAGGTGGGCCGACTGGGGGGGGGGGGGGGGGGGGGGGGGGGGCGGTTTGGAGCGGGGGCCCGCTGAAAGTTTTCACACACACAAAAACACACAACGCTATTCTGGAAAGAACAGTAAAAGTATGGGAAACCACTTACAGGAATTCCTCGTGTAAACTGTGGAATTTCTTTCAGGGCACGACAAAAAAGAAAAAAAAGACGCGCCACTGTACCGCGAAGCCGTCAGGGGACTGTGTGTGTGTGTGGTGCAACACGCCTCGCATACCAGCCCCGCGATACAGTGAATAATACAGCAAACGGAGCGGAGCAATAGTAAATAATACAGCGAGCGGAGCGCAATAGTAAATGCCACAAATGAGCGAGTTGTTTACCGGCGCGGTTGTCGGCGACGACGACGCGGAAATCAAATGTCACGGGATCAAATCATTAATCCTGTCAAGTGGCGCCGTGCAGCACGGAGGAGGAAACACAGGTTATTGCATCTGGCTGATAAAACATCACTTACAGACGTTTTTCCAATAAGCGATGGACTCGCCGCGCTGTCAATATTGGGAGAGGCTGTGAGATGTGCATGTGCCCCGGCAGGGAGGCCTGCTCGGGCGCGGAGCCGGAGCCCGCTGAGAAAAGTACAGTGGTTCACGCTGGGGCTGGCTGCCGGGGAGGCTGAAAAGCCACTGGCGAAAAAAGCTATGAATTATTTTGAGCACAAAATGCATTTTCTTTGAAGAACCGTCGGGGCCATTAGAGCCCTTTTGCTCCCGTTTAAATTGTTTTTTATGCCGGGAGTAACGTTAACCTTTGCTTTTGTAGTCGAGGAATTCTCCCTCCACCTCTCTCTCTCTCTCTCCCTCGCGGCGCTGCAGACCAGGCCTTAAAAAGAGTGGGAATGAGAAGTATAGGCACCATTTTACGGCGAGGAGGAGGAAGAGGAGGAGGTGTGAGGAAGAGGAGGAGGTGTGAGGAAGGAACTAAGCCCTTTTTATTCCGAGTATTTTATAAGGGGAAGCTATTATTATATATTGTATACATGTATAGCAGAGCCTCCGTGCTCCGTGCCAGTTGTTTACGAGGGAATACGACAGGATAACACACACAGCCACGTTCCAACGGGTCCAGTGGTGCCCAACCAGTCGATCGCGATCGACAGGTAGATCGCGGGCTGATTTCAAGTAGATCTTGATTAATAAAATTTGATTATAAAAAAAAAAAAAATTTGCTAAATCAACTCTTCCTCTCTTTGTTAACTACAACAAGCGATGCTGTTTGTTATTTAAGGTGAGGTCGGACTCGGCACTGACAGATTTGTGTTCATTGTGCTGCTTTTATAAAGCCTCAAATGACGGCTTACAATATACAATTTTGGCTGGTAGCTCTCGGGCTTAGGTGGTAAATAAAAAAGTAGATCTTGGTTCAAAAAAGGTTGGCCACCTGTAGCGCTGATGTGTTCCCTATATGGCTGCCCCCTTCAAGTTCAAGTTTCTTTAATAGTTGTCATACAGAAGTACAGAATACTTTTGTACAAAATGCTTCTTACTGTTGCGCTCCAGAGACTGTGCATGACAAGATAAGTATGAAATAAAAACATAGTAAAAATAGTAAAAATTAGAAGTAAAAAAAGAGGTCACAGTGTTCAGTTTAGACATATGTACAATGTTCGTAGACGTAGTTACCATACAATATACAATACTGTGCAGTGTACTAATATACAATACTATATAGTGCAAGGCATAAATGGACGAGGTGCAGTTTAGGTACAATTCACAGTAGGTGTACGAGTTGTAGTGCAAATCCTTTATCAATAAATATAAAGTGTAAGTGTGTTTGTGTGATCTAAAGTGTGGAGAGTGGGTGCTGCAGTGTGTTGTTTGTTTGAGTGAGTGTGTGCGTGTGGGTGTGTGTGCTGTGTGCATTTGATGGTTGTTGCATAGTGATTATTGTTCGTTTAGCGATTATTGTTCGTTTAGCAGCCTGATGGCCTGGGGATAGAAGCTCCTTCTGAGTCTTTCTGTGCTCGCCATAAGACTCCGGTATCGCTTGCCTGACGGCAGCAGTTCAAAGAGGCAGTTGTTCGGGTGGCTCGAGTCCTTAATAATTCTCTTAGCCTTCCCCTTGCACCGCTTGTTGTAAATGTTCTGGAGGGTGGGAAGCCCCCCTCTAATTGTGCGTTCGGCTGAACGTGTCACTCTTTGTAGTCTGCTACGGTCTTTTGCAGTGCTATTCCCAAACCAGGAGGTGATGTTGCCGGTCAGGATGCTCTCTATTGTACATGAGTAGAAGTTCCTAAGGATCTTCTGACTGACTTGGAACTTCCTTAGGCGCCTGAGGAAGTAGAGGCGTTGTCGTGCCTTCTTCACAACACTGTCAATGTGTGTGGTCCATGTCAAGTCCTCGGATATGTGGGCTCCGAGGTACTTGAAACTGTTCACTCTCTCAACTGGTGCCCCGTCGATGCTGAGGGGGCTGTAGTCCTTGACCCCCGACCTCCTGAAGTCCACAATCATCTCTTTTGTTTTGCTGACGTTCAGGGAGAGGCAGTTCTCCTGACACCACTGTGACAGGTTCTCTACCTCTTCCAGGTAGGCCCTTTCGTCGTTGGCAGAGATCAGGCCCACCACTACTGTGTCATCAGCAAATTTGATGATGGTGTTGTTGTTCCGCTGTGCTACGCAGTCATGTGTGTACAGGGAGTAGAGGAGGGGGCTCAGAACACAGCCCTGGGGGGCCCCTATGTTGAGCGTGATGGATGAGGAGGTGCAGTTGCCGGCTCTTACCACCTGGGGTCTGCCCGTCAGGAAGTCCAGGACCCACTGGCACAGGTCATAGTTCAAGCCCAGGTCCCTGAGCTTGGCTATGAGTTTGGAGGGGACTATGGTATTGAATGCTGAGCTGTAGTCGATGAACAGCATTCTCACATAGTTCCCCTGCCTCTTGTCCAGATGTGATGCTGCTGTGTGCAGCACATGGGCTATGGCGTCCTCCGTGGACCTGTTGGGGCGATATGCAAATTGCAGAGGGTCCAGGTTGATGGGGAGGGAGGAACAGATGTAGCCCTTCACTAGCTTCTCAAAGCACTTCATGGCTATGGAGGTGAGGGCTACAGGGCGGTAGTCGTTGAGGCAAGCGGGCGTAGATTTTTTGGGTACAGGGATGATGGTGGACTTCTTCAGACAGGTGGGGATGACGGCCTGTTCCAAGGACAGGTTGAAGATGTCAGTGAATACCGGGGCCAGTTGGTCGGCACAGATTTTTAGGACGCGGCCGGGGATGCCGTCCGGTCCTGCTGCCTTCCTGATATCCACTTTTTTAAAGATCCGTCTCACCTCATGCTCTGTTACCCTGAACACTGAGTCTCCATCAGCAGACCCCCCCCCCCCCCATTGCCGTGGTTTGTAGGCTGGTGTTGTTGTTCACAGCCTCAAACCTCGCATAGAAGGAGTTGAGATCATTTGCTAAGGAGATGTCACTGTTCAGTTTGAGGGGGGTTCCTTTGTAGTCTGTCATTGTTCTGAGGCCCTGCCACATGCCTCTAGAGTCAGCCTGTTCAAACTGAAGTTCAACTTTATCCCTGTAACGCCGTTTTGCCTCTATTACTGCTCTCCTGACGTTGTATCTTGCCATCTTGTGTTCTTCCATGTTGCCTGTCACCAGCCCGGTGTTGTATGCTGATGTGCGCACTTTCAGAGCCTCACGGACGGATTTGTCTACCCAGGGCTTTTGATTTGGGTAGATATTAATTTTGGTGGTGGGGATTATTACTTCTACCTGAGTACAGACATAGTCAATCACCGTTTCGGTGTATTCGTTAATATTGGCTGTGTTATCACGGAATACACTCCATTCTGTGCTTCCCAGCACTGCTTGGAGTGACTCCACTGACGTCACGGCCCAACGCTTAACCTCTCGCGAGACCACCGGCGTTCGCTTGCAGTAGATTTACTTTAGTCCATTAATTCTGTTGGTTTGGTCTTAGTCTAGCCAAGACTAGCTAGTTGATTATTTTTTATTTTAATTTTTTATGCTGAACGAGTCCTTGCTGCTGAAAAATTATAAGCACATATCCCCAGCTTCTATCCCCAGAGCCCAGGAGTTCAAAACATTGAATCCCTATTGATTGATTGATTGATTGAACATTTGTATTAACAGATTGCAGAATGGGTACAGTACAGTACGGCTCAATACAAACAATTGTTAAGGCGATGCAGACCGGAGAAAGACTTTCGTCTTGTTTACATCAGGGTCCCCCATTTTCAATTCATAATGAGTTGAAATGAATGAATACA
>NW_028174706.1:17500-30000 GCF_963971535.1 Notolepis coatsorum
TATATATATATATATATATGTCATCATGTATGTCCCTATGTCATAAATGTCATGATGTCATGTATGTCATGTATGTCATAAATGTCATTATGAATTGAAAATGGGGGACCCTGATGTAAACAAGACCAAAGTCTTTCTCTGGTCTGCATCCCCGTATTAACAATTGTGTGTATTGAGTCATACTGTATTGTACCCATTCTGCAATCTGTTAAATAAAGGTTTCATTCATTCATTCATTCAATGAGCTGTCATCCCCCCTTCCCCCACCCCTCCCCACCCCCAGTAATGCAATGTCGTTGCATTTGCAATTTGCAAACTAATCGAAGCCGGCTGTTATGTAACGACACCACCCCATCTCTCCCATTAGCTGATTCACTATGGCTGTTGTTGTAACCTTGATTAGCACCATGCTACACACATCAGCCCAGGGCCAGCCATAATAAACTGACCTTAGCTGCAGGTGCCAAAAGTTACCACGAGTTCAGAATGCCAGTGTTTTTGATTGATTGATTGAAAACGTTATTAACAGATTGCAGAATGGGTACAATACAGTACGGCTCAATACACACAATTGTTAAGGGGATGCAGACCAGAGAAAGACTTTCGTCTTGTTTACATCAGGGTCCTCCATTTTCAATTCATCATAACATATATGACATACATGACATACAGATAGACAGTACTGCTACATCTATACATTTATGACGTATCAGATTTGCAAATACAGTACTGTTTGTGATACAAAAAGAGTAAAAAAAAAAAAGGAATGGAGTATACATTTGATGAAGAAACTGTACATTGTAGGAGGTGTGGGGGGGGGGGGGGGGGGGTTGGGGAGGGGGCGGTAACTGTACATTGGATTATCGACGAAACCTTACTAGGTCCAAGAAGAGGGTCTCGTGTATTACTGGGTTAGAACATTTACTGTACATTGGAGGGGGTTGGGTTAGGGTATTTACAGGGGCCAGTTTCGAATTGCAGCCTCCCGTAGGTGCTCTTTGAGAGTGGTTTTGAAAGTGGGATTCACATTCCTTTAAGTTCTCAAGTTCTTTAATAGTTGTCATACAGAAGTACAGAATACTTTCATACAAAATGCTTCTTACTGTTACGCTCCAGAGACTGTGCTAGACAAGATAGTATCAAATAACATAATAACATAATATAGCATGAATTTAGAAGAAGAAAAATGAGGTCACAGTGTTCGGTATAGACATATGTACAATGTTCTGAGTTACCATATAATATACAATACACAATACTATGCAGTGTACTAATGTACAGTACTATCTAGTGCAAAGCAGAAATGGGATGAGGTACAATTTTAGGTACAATTTACAGTAAGGTGTACGAGTTGTAGTGCAATCCTTCATCCATAAATATAAAGTGTGGGGAGTGGGTGCTACAGTGTGTTTGTTTAAAGTGGGTGTGTGCTATAAAGTGTGTGGAGTGGGTGCTACAGTGTGTTTGTTTAAAGTGAGTGTGTGCGTGTGGATGTGTGTGCTATGTGCGTTTGGTGGTTGTTGTTGTGTAGTGTTCATTCATTGTTCGTTTAGCAGCCTGATGGCCTGGGGATAGAAGCTTCTTCTGAGTCTTTCTGTGCTCGCCTTGAGACTCCGGTATCGCTTGCCTGACCGCAGCAGTTCAAAGAGGCAGTTGTTCGGGTGACTGGAGTCTTTAATGATTCTCTTAGCCTTGCCCTTGCAACGCTTGTAGTAAATGTTCTGGAGGGTGGGGAGCCCCCCTCCAATTGTGCGTTCGGCTGAACGTGTCACTCTTTGTAGTCTGCTTCGGTCTTGTGCAGTGCTATTCCCAAACCAGGAGGTGATGTTGCCGGTCAAGATGCTCTCTATTGTACATGAGTAGAAGTTCTTAAGGATCTTCTGGCTGACTTGGAACTTCCTTAGGCGCCTGAGGAAGTAGAGGCGTTGTCGTGCCTTCTTCACAACACTGTCAATGTGTGTGGTCCATGTCAAGTCCTCGGATATGTAGGCTCCGAGGTACTTAAAGCTGTTGACTCTCTCAACCGGTGCCCCGTCGATGCTGAGGGGGCTGTAGTCCTTGACCCCCGACCTCCTGAAGTCCACAATCATCTCCTTTGTTTTGCTGACGTTCAGGGAGAGGCTGTTTTCCTGGCACCATCCCGCCAGGACCTTGACCTCTTCCAGGTAGGCCCTCTCGTCGTTGGCAGAGATCAGGCCCACCACCACTGTGTCGTCAGCAAATTTGATGATTGTATTGCTACTCCGCTGAGCCACACAGTCGTGTGTGTACAGGGAGTAGAGGAGGGGACTCAGAACACGGCCCTGGGGGGCCCCTATGTTGAGGGTGATGGATGAGGAGGTGCAGTTGCCTGCTCTCACCACCTGGGGTCTGCCAGTCAGGAAGTCCAAGACCCACTGGCAGAGGTCATAGCCCAAGCCCAGGTCCCTGAGCTTGGCTATGAGTATGGAGGGGACTATGGTATTGAATGCCGAGCTGTAGTCGATGAATAGCATTCTCACATAGTTCCCCTGCCTCTTGTCCAGGTGTGATGCTGCTGTGTGCAGCACATGGGCTTTACAGCTGTGGGTAGGGCGTTCCACATTGATGTGGCATAATTGCGAAACGTGTTTAGTCCCTTGTTTGAGCCGAATCTGGGTTTAACATGATTTGTTGATGTTAACGTTACCTAGCTAAACGTACTAGACGTTAGCAATGTCTACTGTCGTGTCCATAAGTTCCCTGGCAGAATACTTTGTTGGTGAGGACAAAAGTATACAAAGAGGAGAGAACCATTTTAAATCGGGGCATGAATTCGGGAACGAGTAAAATGTGCAGGTCCTCTTCTCAGACCTGTGGTTACACTCTGGGGCAAAGCACTGCACCATGCCGGCTAGCAAGCTAGCTAGCTACTAATGTTACGTGAAAAACAATAACGTTATAAACTATACACAATATGTACAACGAAACAATGATTTACATGAGTATTTACTAGGGCTGACCCCTATTAGTCGCATAGTCGACTAATCGATCGAAAGGAGCCCTAGTCGACTGCCAACCTCTTAGTCGAATGAAGAAAATAAATTATTATAATATTTTTTTATTTTTTGAATTTTAATTTGTTATAATTTTTTCAAAGTCGACTATCCAAATCCTTAGTCGGGGACAGCCCTAGTTTTTACAGTGATTTAATATGCAGCGAAATAACGTTATACGTTTTAAATTATAAATACAAATATGGTAACGTGGTTGTGGGCTTGTGGCTTTTAAAAATGGTGGTTGGCGTTTAGAGATAAATGGCTATGATCACCGGAGCACTAGTGTTGGGTGAAACAGATACTAGCCACAGATTCAGGGTCAGTTATTTTCCCCAGGAAGTAACCACTACACCTCCCTATAGACCAGGAAGTAACCACTACACCTCCCTATAGACCAGGAAGTAACCACTACACCTCCCTATAGACCAGGAAGTAACCACTACACCTCCCTATAGACCAGGAAGTAACCACACTACACTTCCCTATAGACCAGGAAGTAACCACTACACCTCCCTATAGACCAGGAAGTAACCACTACACCTCCCTATAGACCAGGAAGTAACCACTACACCTCCCTATAGACCAGGAAGTAACCACTACACCTCCCTATAGACCAGGAAGTAACCACTACGCCTCCCTATAGACCAGGAAGTAACCACTACACCTCCCTATAGACCAGGAAGTAACCACTACGCCTCCCGCATTTCTACCAAAGGTAGCCGCATTTCTGGCAGACGCTCTCTGATTGGCCGACGGCAGTTTCTACACTGGTTAAGCTTAGGCAATCTTCGAAGTTGGTTAAAGGGGAACTCCAACATTTTGGGAAATTAGCTTATTTAACATCTTCCCTGGAGTTAGACAAGAAGATACATACCTTTTTTGTCTCTGTGCGTGCATTTTAGCTTTGGGAATAGACGCTCCGTTAGCATAGCTTAGCTTCATCACTGGAAGTGAGGCAGGACAGTAGCCTTACAGTGCCTTACAGCTCTAGGGCTCTAGGTCAACTCCTGAAAAGGGGGTCAATGTCAGACCTTGCAATCAAAAGTTAGGGGGCGCACTGAAATTATGGCAAGGGTTATTAGCCCCCTAACTTTTGATTGCAAAGTCTGACATTGACCCCCTTTTCAGGCGTTGACCTAGAGCCCACCAAGGTCATGCATATCAAGTTTGGTCAATGTCAGACCTTGCAATACACTGTAAGGCTACTGTCCTGCCTCACTTCCAGTGATGAAGCTAAGCTATGCTAACGGAGCGTCTATTCCCAAAGCTAAAATGCACGCACAGAGACAAAAAAGGTATGTATCTTCTTGTCTAACTCCAGGGAAGATGTTAAATGAGCTAATTTCCCAAAATGTTGGAGTTCCCCTTTAAGGTTAGGCAAGTTCTTTCGACGGTTAAGCTTAGGCACTCTTTCGAAGTTGGTTAAGGTTAGAGTTTGTCTTAGACTTAGAGCATGGCGATAGAACGCCAGGTAGTTTGCAGGCTGTTTGACGTGGAAATGAGCAAAGACACAGCTCGTCACGCTATTGGGCGCACATCTCACATGACCAGAAACGTCTGCCAGAAATGCGGCTACAGAAAGTATAGACGCACACCTCCCTATAGACCAGGAAGTAACCACTACACCTCCCTATAGACCAGGAAGTAACCACTACACCTCCCTATAGACCAGGAAGTAACCACTACACCTCCCTATAGACCAGGAAGTAACCACTACACCTCCCTATAGACCAGGAAGTAACCACTACACCTCCCTATAGACCAGGAAGTAACCACTACACCTCCCTATAGACCAGGAAGTAACCACTACACCTCCCTATAGACCAGGAAGTAACCACTACACCTCCCTATAGACCAGGAAGTAACCACTACACCTCCCTATAGACCAGGAAGTAACCACTACGCCTCCCTATAGACCAGGAAGTAACCACTACACCTCCCTATAGACCAGGAAGTAACCACTACACCTCCCTATAGACCAGGAAGTAACCACTACACCTCCCTATAGACCAGGAAGTAACCACTACACCTCCCTATAGACCAGGAAGTAACCATTACACCTCCCTATAGACCAGGAAGTAACCACTACACCTCCCTATAGACCAGGAAGTAACCACTACACCTCCCTATAGACCAGGAAGTAACCACTACACCTCCCTATAGACCAGGAAGTAACCACTACACCTCCCTATAGACCAGGAAGTAACCACTACACCTCCCTATAGACCAGGAAGTAACCACTACACCTCCCTATAGACCAGGAAGTAACCACTACACCTCCCTATAGACCAGGAAGTAACCACTACACCTCCCTATAGACCAGGAAGTAACCACTACACCTCCCTATAGACCAGGAAGTAACCACTACACCTCCCTATAGACCAGGAAGTAACCACTACACCTCCCTATAGGAGCCGACAACAAGGTTTTTGCATCCAGATGTTGCCCAAAGTGTCGGATTATTCTTTCCGTTTGGGACTTTTGAGTTCTTAACTAAAAGGTGACAGGTGTGCCGTCAAGTATTTGGGAAAACCATGCTGGTTTTCCAAATACTTGTTATTCGCAATCTGTGATCGATACATTTTAAATTTTTTATATATTATAAATAGGCCTATATATTTTCGGTGGACGGAAGAACAAAACCTTTTGACCAGAGTGTTTCATTCTGTTCTTCTCTCCAGACACCCCTGCCCAGGAGGGCCGAGCCTGCTGAGCTGAAAGACATCTTTGAAAAGGTGGGTTTCTTTTGAGTTTCTTTTAGTCTTTCTTTTTCACATTTTGCCCGTTTTCCTCCAAACCCTAACGTCGTCCGTGTTCCTGTGCCCTCCTCCTCGGGCACACAGTATGCCAGCGTGAAGAGAGGCGACGTCCTCTTGATGTCCCCGGAGGACTTTGTGAGCCGGTTCCTCCACGCTCACACGGACGTCAGGCTGTCGGACGAGGCCACCGCACTGCTCGCCGGGGTGGTGGACCGGGAGAAAGACGGGTAGGTGATGCCACCATCACAAGTGTTCCTTTATTTTTAATTAAAAAAAAAAAAAAATGTCCCCTCCTTTTTCCGATTTTTTCTCCCATCCCACTGTTAGTCGTTATGCCAATTCCCAACCCCCTTCCTGGTTGTTGCGCACCCCCCCCTACTGGTGGTCCGAGAGGCCGGAGACTGTCACATGCTTTCCTCCGACGCATGTGCAGCCAGCCGGCAGCCAGCCTGGCAGCGCAGATTCTCACCGGGAGAGTGTAACGTGTGGAAGGCCGCACTACCTCCCTCCAGATCCTACCTTCGCTGTGCAGGCGCCCCGACCGAACTGTAGGGGTCGCTGTCCACAACGCCCAGGACCCACCCACGGCTCCCCTCCCCCTAACTCAGCCAAAGGAGTTAGTATAGTGATCAGCCCGAGCCAGGGCAATGCTGACTCAGTGTGTGATCAGGTCCCAGTGTGTGATCAGGTCCCAGTGTGATCAGGTCCCAGTGTGATCAGGTCCCAGTGTGTGATCAGGTCCCAGTGTGTGATCAGGTCCCAGTGTGTGATCAGGTCCCAGTGTGTGATCAGGTCCCAGTGTGTGATCAGGTCCCAGTGTGTGATCAGGTCCCAGTGTGTGATCAGGTCCCAGTGTGTGATCAGGTCCCAGTGTGATCAGGTCCCAGTGTGTGATCAGGTCCCAGTGTGTGATCAGGTCCCAGTGTGTGATCAGGTCCCAGTGTGTGATCAGGTCCCAGTGTGTGATCAGGTCCCAGTGTGTGATCAGGTCCCAGTGTGTGATCAGGTCCCAGTGTGTGATCAGGTCCCAGTGTGTGATGAGGTCCCGTCGACGCCCGTTCACATGCGTGAGATTAGAACCCTGAACATTCTATGATTTGATTTGATTTGATTTTAATGTTTTTTTATTTTCGTGTCTTACATACAGGTGTATGCCCAGCCCATATGGGCTTACAAGACACATAAACAATAAGTATATAATAATATACTTGACAAATTACTTGACAAATGACATATAGGCCAAGATGGCCACAAGAAAAAGAAAATACAATAAAACGTAATATAACACAAGCTGTAAGCAATGTATGTAAACAAAGAAACAAGAGGAATTCATATACAATTATATAGGATATAGTGTGTATAGTGCCACGCTTTCTCCAAAAATCCTGCAAAACCGAAGATGTCCTCCACAAAAAAACAACTCAACATACAGCTCTCAGACTGCCAAAACAAATCCGGATTTACAATTTGAATTTTCTCAAATAAAGCCCTCCTCAAAGCGGTGTACAAAGGGCAATAAAAAACTAAATTATATTCATCATCCACCACTCCCAGATCACAGAGAACACACAACGGTGTTTGCCAAAACAAATCACAATGTAAATTTTTTTTTACAAAATTAGGGGTGAATCTACAAAGAACCTCTTGCTGATTTAGGTCCTAATGTCTCCTTTCCTGAATTATTCAAACAGATCTTGAACCTGTATAGTTTCAAGGTGAACTTTAGGAAATGGCTCCTAGAAAATGTCCCAGAGTAACTGAGGAAGGTTCCAGTTTTAATGTAGTGTAGTTTTAGTGTGTCTGTACATGTTGTACATATTTGATTAATAATGTTGTATTTTACTTTTTAATTATATTTTTAGCAATATAATGTAGGCTGATGATAATATGTGTAATAGCGCGGCTGGGTGGCGCAGCGGAGATTGCGCTCGTCACCAATGCAAGAGACTCCGGTCTCGAATCCCGGTGTCAGCATTGCCTGCGGCTTGGGCCAGTCGTCATACTATCTCAATTGACAGAGGTAGCGGGTGGAAGTCGGTGGGTGGGGATTGGACGTTGTGGACACCGACTCCTACATTGTTTAAACAATAAACAATACAGGTCGGTTGGGTGACGCCTGCACAGCAGAGACAGGAAGTATCGGGGGCAGCGTGAGAGGTAATGTATGTAACTTATGTAACGTTAGCTGAGGTAGCAACAGTAATCAGTAGTAATGTATGTAACTTATGTAACGTTAGCTGAGGTAGCAACAGTAATCAGTAGTAATGTATGTAACTTATGTAACGTTAGCTGAGGTAGCAACAGTAATCAGTAGTAATGTAACTTATTAGCTGAGGTAGCAACAGTAATCAGTAGTAATGTATGTAACGTTAGCTGAGGTAGCAACAGTAATCAGTAGTAATGTAACTTATTAGCTGAGGTAGCAACAGTAATCATTAGTAATGTATGTAACGTTAGCTGAGGTAGCAACAGTAATCAGTAGTAATGTAACTTATTAGCTGAGGTAGCAACAGTAATCAGTAGTAATGTATGTAACTTATGTAACGTTAGCTGAGGTAGCAACAGTAATCAGTAGTAATGTATGTAACTTATGTAACGTTAGCTGAGGTAGCAACAGTAATCAGTAGTAATGTATGTAACTTATGTAACGTTAGCTGAGGTAGCAACAGTAATCAGTAGTAATGTATGTAACATTAGCTGAGGTAGCAACAGTAATCAGTAGTAACGTATGTAACTTATGTAACGTTAGCTGAGGTAGCAACAGTAATCAGTAGTAATGTATGTAACTTATCTAATGTTAGCTGAGGTAGCAACAGTAATCAGTAGTAATGTATGTAACTTATGTAACGTTAGCTGAGGTAGCAACAGTAATCAGTAGTAATGTATGTAACGTTAGCTGAGGTAGCAACAGTAATCAGTAGTAATGTATGTAACGTTAGCTGAGGTAGCAACAGTAATCAGTAGTAATGTATGTAACTTATGTAACGTTAGCTGAGGTAGCAACAGTAATCAGTAGTAATGTATGTAACGTTAGCTGAGGTAGCAACAGTAATCAGTAGTAATGTATGTAACGTTAGCTGAGGTAGCAACAGTAATCAGTGGTAATGTATGTAATGTTAGCTGAGGTAGCAACAGTAATCAGTGGTAATGTATGTAACTTATTAGCTGAGGTAGCAACAGTAATCAGTAGTAATGTATGTAACGTTAGCTGAGGTAGCAACAGTAATCAGTAGTAATGTATGTAACGTTAGCTGAGGTAGCAACAGTAATCAGTAGTAACGTATGTAACTTATGTAACGTTAGCTGAGGTAGCAACAGTAATCAGTAGTAATGTATGTAACTTATGTAACTTATTAGCTGAGGTAGCAACAGTAATCAGTAGTAATGTATGTAACTTATGTAACGTTAGCTGAGGTAGCAACAGTAATCAGTGGTAATGTATGTAACTTATGTAACGTTAGCTGAGGTAGCAACAGTAATCAGTAGTAATGTATGTAACTTATGTAACGTTAGCTGAGGT
This sequence comes from Notolepis coatsorum, assembly GCF_963971535.1. NCBI lineage: Eukaryota > Metazoa > Chordata > Actinopteri > Aulopiformes > Paralepididae > Notolepis > Notolepis coatsorum. The sequence continues at coordinate 26,797 of NW_028174706.1, forward strand.
AGCAACAGTTTTCAGTAGTAATGTATGTAACGTTAGCTGAGGTAGCAACAGTAATCAGTAGTAATGTAACTTATTAGCTGAGGTAGCAACAGTAATCAGTAGTAATGTATGTAACGTTAGCTGAGGTAGCAACAGTAATCAGTGGTAATGTAACTTATTAGCTGAGGTAGCAACAGTAATCAGTAGTAATGTATGTAACTTATGTAACGTTAGCTGAGGTAGCAACAGTAATCAGTGGTAATGTATGTAACTTATGTAACGTTAGCTGAGGTAGCAACAGTAATCAGTAGTAATGTATGTAACGTTAGCTGAGGTAGCAACAGTAATCAGTAGTAATGTAACTTATTAGCTGAGGTAGCAACAGTAATCAGTAGTAATGTAACTTATTAGCTGAGGTAGCAACAGTAATCAGTGGTAATGTATGTAACGTTAGCTGAGGTAGCAACAGTAATCAGTAGTAATGTATGTAACGTTAGCTGAGGTAGCAACAGTAATCAGTAGTAATGTATGTAACGTTAGCTGAGGTAGCAACAGTAATCAGTAGTAATGTATGTAACGTTAGCTGAGGTAGCAACAGTAATCAGTAGTAATGTATGTAACGTTAGCTGAGGTAGCAACAGTAATCAGTAGTAATGTATGTAACGTTAGCTGAGGTAGCAACAGTAATCAGTGGTAATGTATGTAACGTTAGCTGAGGTAGCAACATTAATCAGTAGTAATGTATGTAACTTATTAGCTGAGGTAGCAACAGTAATCAGTAGTAATGTATGTAACTTATGTAACGTTAGCTGAGGTAGCAACAGTAATCAGTGGTAATGTATGTAACGTTAGCTGAGGTAGCAACAGTAATCAGTAGTAATGTGTGTAACGTTAGCTGAGGTAGCAACAGTAATCAGTGGTAATGTATGTAACGTTAGCTGAGGTAGCAACAGTAATCAGTGGTAATGTATGTAACGTTAGCTGAGGTAGCAACAGTAATCAGTAGTAATGTGTGTAACGTTAGCTGAGGTAGCAACAGTAATCAGTGGTAATGTATGTAACGTTAGCTGAGGTAGCAACAGTAATCAGTAGTAATGTATGTAACTTATGTAACGTTAGCTGAGGTAGCAACAGTAATCAGTGGTAATGTATGTAATGTTAACTGAGGTAGCAACAGTAATCAGTAGTCATGTATGTAACGTTAGCTGAGGTAGCAACAGTAATCAGTAGTAATGTATGTAACGTTAGCTGAGGTAGCAACAGTAATCAGTAGTAATGTATGTAACGTTAGCTGAGGTAGCAACAGTAATCAGTAGTAATGTATGTAACGTTAGCTGAGGTAGCAACAGTAATCAGTGGTAATGTATGTAACGTTAGCTGAGGTAGCAACAGTAATCAGTAGTAATGTATGTAACGTTAGCTGAAGTAGCAACAGTAATCAGTGGTAATGTAACTTATTAGCTGAGGTAGCAACAGTAATCAGTAGTAATGTATGTAACTTATTAGCTGAGGTAGCAACAGTAATCAGTAGTAATGTATGTAACTTATTAGCTGAGGTAGCAACAGTAATCAGTAGTAATGTATGTAATGTTAGCTGAGGTAGCAACAGTAATCAGTAGTAATGTATGTAACGTTAGCTGAGGTAGCAACAGTAATCAGTAGTAATGTATGTAACGTTAGCTGAGGTAGCAACAGTAATCAGTGGTAATGTATGTAACTTATTAGCTGAGGTAGCAACAGTAATCAGTAGTAATGTATGTAACGTTAGCTGAGGTAGCAACAGTAATCAGTAGTAATGTATGTAACGTTAGCTGAGGTAGCAACAGTAATCAGTGGTAATGTAACTTATTAGCTGAGGTAGCAACAGTAATCAGTGGTAATGTATGTAACTTATTAGCTGAGGTAGCAACAGTAATCAGTAGTAATGTATGTAACGTTAGCTGAGGTAGCAACAGTAATCAGTGGTAATGTATGTAACGTTAGCTGAGGTAGCAACAGTAATCAGTAGTAATGTATGTAACGTTAGCTGAGGTAGCAACAGTAATCAGTAGTAATGTATGTAACGTTAGCTGAGGTAGCAACAGTAATCAGTAGTAATGTATGTAACTTATGTAATGTTAGCTGAGGTAGCAACAGTAATCAGTAGTAATGTATGTAACTTATGTAACGTTAGCTGAGGTAGCAACAGTAATCAGTAGTAATGTATGTAACTTATGTAACGTTAGCTGAGGTAGCAACAGTAATCAGTGGTAATGTATGTAACGTTAGCTGAGGTAGCAACAGTAATCAGTGGTAATGTATGTAACGTTAGCTGAGGTAGCAACAGTAATCAGTGGTAATGTATGTAACTTATGTAACGTTAGCTGAGGTAGCAACAGTAATCAGTGGTAATGTATGTAACGTTAGCTGAGGTAGCAACAGTAATCATTGGTAATGTATGTAACTTATGTAACGTTAGCTGAGGTAGCAACAGTAATCAGTGGTAATGTATGTAACTTATGTAACGTTAGCTGAGGTAGCAACAGTAATCAGTGGTAATGTATGTAACGTTAGCTGAGGTAGCAACAGTAATCAGTGGTAATGTATGTAACTTATGTAACGTTAGCTGAGGTAGCAACAGTAATCAGTGGTAATGTATGTAACTTATGTAACGTTAGCTGAGGTAGCAACAGTAATCAGTGGTAATGTATGTAACTTATGTAACGTTAGCTGAGGTAGCAACAGTAATCAGTAATAATGTATGTAACTTATGTAACGTTAGCTGAGGTAGCAACAGTAATCAGTAATAATGTATGTAACTTATGTAACGTTAGCTGAGGTAGCAACAGTAATCAGTGGTAATGTAACTTATTAGCTGAGGTAGCAACAGTAATCAGTGGTAATGTATGTAACTTATTAGCTGAGGTAGCAACAGTAATCAGTAGTAATGTATGTAACGTTAGCTGAGGTAGCAACAGTAATCAGTGGTAATGTATGTAACGTTAGCTGAGGTAGCAACAGTAATCAGTAGTAATGTATGTAACGTTAGCTGAGGTAGCAACAGTAATCAGTAGTAATGTATGTAACGTTAGCTCAGGTAGCAACAGTAATCAGTAGTAATGTATGTAACTTATGTAATGTTAGCTGAGGTAGCAACAGTAATCAGTAGTAATGTATGTAACTTATGTAACGTTAGCTGAGGTAGCAACAGTAATCAGTAGTAATGTATGTAACTTATGTAACGTT
>NW_028174705.1:2500-7500 GCF_963971535.1 Notolepis coatsorum
ACTTCTCTTTGATGACCCTCCCGGAGCTTGGATAGGAGTAGGTCTGAGGCGGCCAGAAGATGCAGAGCGTAGGGGTCTTGAGGGTGTGTAGTTAGAGACCATTGACCGGAGGTAGGCGGGAGCGGTTCCCTTTGCCGCACGGTATGCTAGGTCGAGGGCCTTGAAGCGGATTCGTGCAGCAATGGAGAGCCAGTGCAGGTACCTAAGAAGTGGGGTGACATGGGCCGACTTCGGTAGGTTTGAGATCAGGCGGGCCGCTGCGTTCTGAATGAGTTGAAGAGGCTTAGTTGGAGTGGCCGGGAGGCCAGTGAGCAGTGCGTTGCAGTAGTCGAGGCGGGAGATGACTGTTGATTGGACGAGGAGTTGGGTGGCTTCTTTTGTCAGGAAGGGGCGGATCCTTCTGACATTGCTCAGGAGGAATCTGCAGGTTCTGGTTGTCGCTGCGATGTGAGCAGAGAAGTTCAACTGGTCGTCGAGGACAACACCAAGGTTCTTGGCGGTCGGGGACGCGGTCACAGCTGCATTCTCGACTGTGATGGAAAGGTCGGTCAGGGGGGAGGATTTGGCCGGCAGGTGGAGCAATTCTGTTTTGCTTAGGTTCAGTTTGAGGTGGTTGGTCGTCATCCAGGCGGAGATGTGGACAGACAGGCCGAGATCTGCTCAGAGACGTGGATATCTGAGGGAGGGAAGGAGAGGAAGAGTTAAGTATCATCGGCATAACAATGATAGGAGAAGCCATGAGACGTAATAATGTTACCCAGTGATTTAGTGTAGAGGGAGAAGAGAAGGGGTCCTAGAACCGAGCCCTGGGGGACACCTGTCCGCAGGGGGCGGGTGGCCGACAGGGTCCCTCTCCATGACACTTGGTAGGAGCGGTCATTGAGGTATGATGTCAGCCATGTCAGCGCAGAGCCAGCCACTCCCATTCCTGGGGCGCGAGGAGGATCTGGTGGTTGACTGTGTCGAAGGCTGCAGATAGATCTAGGAGAATCAGGACAGAGGAGAGGCCTTTCGCTTTTGCTAAGTGAAGTGCCTCTGTGACCGCAATGAGGGCCGTTTCTGTGGAGTGGCCAGTCCGGAAGCCAGACTGATTAGGGTCTAGGAGGTCATTCTGTAAGAGATAAGCAGTAAGTTGGTTGGATACAGCACGTTCAAGTGTTTTAGAAAGGAAGGAGAGAAGAGAGACAGGACGGTAGTTGCCTATGAGGGTAGGGTTCAGGGTTGGTTTTTTTATGAGCGGCGTGACTCTGGCTTGTTTTAGAGAGGTGGGGACCACCCCTGAGTTGAGTGAGGAGTTGATGGTTGCAGTTAGGAATGGGAGGATGTCTGGTGCTATGGTCTGGAGGAGTTGGGAGGGTAGCTGGTCCAGCTGGCATGTAGTCGGACGGTTCGACGTTACCAGTGTCAGGGTCTCGGCTTCTGTAATGGGAGAGAAAGATGACAGAGTGAAGGATGAGGTTCTCGATTCAGCATTTGGAATGGGTGGGGGTTGGGAGAAGGAGCTGCGGATGTTCTCCACTTTTTCCTCAAAGAAGATTGCGAAGTCTTCGGCAGAGAAAGATGAGGGAGGGGGGGTGGGGGGGGGGGGGGGGGTGAGGAGGGAGGACATGGTAGCATGCAGTTTGCGAAGATTCTTGGCAGAGGCCTCGATCCTATGGTGAAAGAAAGAAGCTTTGGCATTAGTAATGGTTTTGGAGAATGTTAACAAGAGGTTGTGATATGTGTCGATGTCAGCAGTGAGGTGTGACTTTCTATATTTCCTCTCAGCTGCTCTCAGGACCTGTCTTTGTTCTCTCACTGGATCTGTCAGCCATGGACTGGGTGGGGAACGGCGGGCAGGTTTCTCAATGAGGGGACAGAGCTTGTCGAAGGAGGTTGCAAGGGCTGAGAGGAGGGTGGAGGTTGCCATCTCTGTGGAGAGAGCAGAGAAGGTGTCACTCAAAGGTAGAGCGGATAGTATGTCAGAGGAGAGGGTGGAGGGGATAGGGAGGGCAGGTTGCGTCTGAGTGAGACGGTTTGAGTTGGGGTGAAGACCTTTCGGTTAAGCATGAGAGTTAGTGAGAAGGATATGAAGGAATGGTCAGATACATGTAGGGGAGTTACCGTGGTGTTAATGATGCTGGAGTTACGGGAAAATATGAGATCCAAGGAGTTGCCTGCTTTGTGGGTGGGAGGCATGCTCTCTCTCTCTCTCTCTCTCTTTCTAACACACACAGTCTGCCTATGGCGGCCTTTCTCGATGGCTAGGCTGTGCTCGCTGAGTCTGTACCTAGCCAAGGATCTTCAGTCACAGTGCTCAGGTATTCTGCCACTGTGTACTCTCTGTTTAGGGCCAAATAGCATTTCAATTTCTTTCCAATGTGTCTCTCTCTCTGTACACTGTATATTGACTGTAGAACGGGAGCTCTCTCTCGCTCTCTCTCTTGCTATATGTTGACTGTATCATGCCCAGCCTCGGGCAGCGCTATTATTTACGAATATGTTGACTGTATATAAAAAAATATATATATATATATTTTTTTTCCTTTTGGGGGGGGGGGGGGGGGGGCTCGTGTTTAAATCTCGCACAGGGCCTCGCATTTCTCCCAGGCGGCCCTGCATGCCCCCATACACAAACCAGAGAGGCACACATATGGGAACATGCATGCAAAGTGGTTCTGTTGTTCCAGGGGAGTCGGGTCAGTTGCAGAAACCAGAGTTAATAACATTATTTCCACAGCTTGTTTATTAGGCTCTGTCTCTGGCAGGTGTGTGTTGTCTGGTCTGAATGGGGAGACAGTTCCCTGATGCTCTGACTCACCACTACAAGATTATTTACACATAGACACGCACACACACACACACACATACACACGCACACACACACACACACACACACGCATATAGATGTGCGCACACACACACACGCATATAGATGTGCGCACACACACACACACACACGCACACCCACACAGATGCGTTCACACAAGGACATGACATACATATACTGTACACACACCAGGATTTCCGTTAGCCGGTTATTACCCGTTTTTAACATGTAAAAATTATTAAAATTATCATGCTGAGAAATGGTGGTCATCCAATCATCCAGACCCTTGTTGGTGTTAGAGGACCCAAAGGGAAGCACCTGCCAAGAGTAAATTGTGTCTCTAAACCAGATTTGCCCGTCCATAATTATTTTGGCCCTCCACAAGAGTTCCAGAGAGGGAAAAGATGTTGTTATGTAGGGTCTGTATCGTCAAATCCTGTTTGTAGCGGCCATTACGGGCCATAGTGTAGTGTCATATAGCATCGACATTGTCAATACCTGGAGCTCACATCTATAAGGGGCCTGGGTCTGTTGAAGTTGGCAATGTTGTTAGTGTGAAGTTTGTGGCAACTATTACGGGCCACACTGTAGTATATTGTAGTATATTGTTACAGTTATAATGTATTGTAGTTTTGCCCAAACACTGCTGCTCTCAAGTGTTTACTCAATACACGCCCCCACTCAGTACATCAAGATGTAAAGTCAAAATACTACAAGAGTTAGTGTAACATCCTATACAGCTCGAATACACTGGATATTATCATCCACAATCTATAGCTCAATATGAAACTATTTGCAATTAATCGTAAAATAATTACGTATAATTTTATTTCAACCAAAAATGCTTGTTAGTGGGCGGCTAAGTGGCGCAGTGGGCAAGGCGCTCGCCACTAACGCAGGAGATGCTGGGTTCGAGCCCAGCTCTCGGCGTTGCTTCCGGCTTGGCTGGTCGTTCATACTAATACAATTGGCAGTGTTAGGGGGTGGGAAAGCCGGTGGGTGGGGATCGGACGCTGTGGACAGCGACTCCTACAGGTCGGTTGGTGCGCCTGTACAGCAGAATCAGGAAGCAACGGGGGCAGCGTGAGCCTCCCACGCGTTACTCCTCGCCACTGAGAGATCACGCTGTACAGGTGAAAAGATGCGACAGCTGCCTCCTCGTGTACCGGAGGAGATACGTGATGCAAGGCTTCGTCCACATTGCAGCCGACCAGTGGGAGGCATAGTCTAGCAACGTTCGAGACAGGGGAGGGAAGAATTGGATAATACGAAAATTGGGATGAGAGAAAAATAGAAAATGGGGAGAAAAAGTAGATAAAGAAAATAAAAAAAATGCTTGTTAGTGATAGAAGGGAACTCATTTTGTGCAAAAATGGAAAGCTTGCCAATGTTCAAGAGGCAGAATTATTACAATAGCCGATAATCCATTTTCCCAATGATGAATCCCTATACGGGGGGACCGCGCGGGAAACTAAAACTAAAGTGACGTCAGACTACACCTCCCTATAGCAGCATGGTGGAGGGGGGAGGGGAGGTAGAGGTACAGTATGGGCAGGGTAATAAGTAGAAAGACATAAATATAGGCAATCAAATTAGATGTGAATATACAAAATATGAGAAAATAAATAAATATAAACAGTCTAAACAATATAATTAACTCTGAATATAGGAATATGAGAAATTAAACAGTGTAATCAAAGGTGCAAATGAGGGTCAGTTATATTATACGTTACAATAAATATGGGCAATAATGAATTAGAATCTGAATATATACTATGATGAGTAAAGTAAACAGTATACACAGGTGCAGTACTGCGATACAAGGTACCCTAACTGGCATGATATATGTCATACGTTATACGTTGTAGTCTGTGCAGGTTTGGTGGTAAGAGTTACTAGTAGTTCTCCATGTCCAGCCATTCTACAGCTGCTTCCAGTCTGTTTCAGGGCTTGTGTTTTAGCCATTGGTCAAAAGGGTTTGGGCACGTCTGCTCGACAGGGTCAGCCAAGGGCTTTATACATAGGCGTGGCTACAACATTATGACCATACGGATATGAGTTGTAGCTTGTTTATTAATGTTTTATACAAAAAGGCCTGCCCTTAGAAAACATGTGACCGTCCTCATTCCTTGTTGTCTGTCTCTGCGTGTGCACTTCCTTGTTTACGTTGACAAACTCACTGCTGTCTGTT
>NW_028174705.1:12500-19554 GCF_963971535.1 Notolepis coatsorum
GGTGGGCACGTAGTGCCGCGCCCCCCACATCGCCAGCGTATTCGGACAAAAGCCCCTCAGCCGAGCGGGCCCTGTCCCCCCAATAGTACAGCGCCTGGCACACTGACCCTGCAACGGAAGCAGGCAGCGCACCGGGGAAAAACCAGGCAACAGGCTATTAACCCTAGCCTGGAGACTGCGGACGAGACAGGCGCCAGAGGGGACAGCTGAACACAGCCGCCCCGGCGGAAGGAGCGGAAGCTGGCGGCGTTGCATGACCAAGCCTCCATTTAAAAAAACCCACCCAGAGGGGTTGAGGCAGAGAAGGCTGACACGATTGGCAGACGTCATGAACGTGCAGGGGCACCCTCAACCGGTGAACCCGAGAGTTGACACTGCTCCAACACACCAGGGAATCAACCACCTTGGCGTTACCCAATGCGGTGGTTGTTCCTATAACCCCTCAAGAAAAAACTCCAAAACACACCTGCGGGTATACACCGGCTATACCGCAGTACAAGTGTTTCAGTTTTCAAAAAAGGGTTAACCCAGGCCTACGGGTCGACGAAACATTACCTCGGACCGGGCCTGGCGATACGGGAAGCACAGGGTCACCAGAGGAGGTCAAAGACCACCCCAACAGGCCCCTCTTCGCCATGCGTGAGAGAGGAGCGAAAAAGAATGGAGAACCAGCCCCTAAGCACACCGTACTTGGTATTCCCAGGCGGTCTCCCAACCAAGTACTAACCAGGACCAACCTGTGTAGCGGCCGAGATCCGACGAGATCGAGCGTGTACAGGTTGGCATGGCCGTAAGCCATTACGACAGTGCTGAGTAAAAACGTACCCAACCAGGGTCTCCATAGCGCTTAACCCTGTGACACCCGGACCGACCTGGCATTTTTCCCCCTGAAAAAAGCCCAAGTCCCTCAGGGTACCAGAACAGCAGATCTGCATCCCCGGCGGACAACGGGTTCAACTGATCCGGACCAGCGTGACCAGAACCAGTCCCGTGCCCTAACCACGCCGACATGCCTACTCCAGGAGAAAGGGCAGATATGCGTGTCGATCTCAACATGAAAAGAAGGCGCCACCCAGACGTTCGGGCGAACCGCGCCTGGTGGCCCACCCCAAGGGCGTGAGACCCCTCTACATATGTTCAGATCCATTCCGTCATCATCCCCCAGACATGAACGAGAATCCGTCGATAACCAACCCAGGTCGTGGGACGTGGTCGTCGGAAGAGGAAAAACCCCCATCTCAGTTGCTTTATAAAAACGCCGTTTTAACCACAAGCAACCAAGGCGTGCCAGTCAGTCACCTGTTTACAGCGAGCTAGCACTATACGTGCGTCGGGACACACCCCCATCAATGAACAGGCTATTTAGACCTGTCATCGAATCCCCAAGGCGCCCAGGGGAACGACAAGAGGGGTGTGACACTTCCTAACTCCAACACTTTTTGAATAGAAAAGAAGGAAGCATCAACAGTATGTATCCCAGTCTACACAGCCGGGGGTAAAAATCGTTCACATTCTTACATCCCACCACCCTCCCATAGGAAGGAGACGGGGATCCCCAGAGAGACTTCCCACGCAAGCTGTACAGATTGAAAAGAATATATTGCACCTTGAGCCATGTAAAAAAATTGGTTTTAGGGCTCTCCGGGGAAGAGGCACTGAACCCATACACACTCAATAATCGAATCGAATCGAATACATATACAATAGAATAGGACACCTTCTAGAGGGTCCACTCACTTTGACAATCTGAGGAGGAAGGCTCTGTACTCTGATGGAGGCTCCCTCGCATGGAAGGAGGAGTCCGAACTCACAGAAGGCCCGAATAGGCGCTTGGTGAGGAGGAGCCCTGACCACCCCCCTGAAACAGATCCATCACATGGACCTGAACAGCACACGGAAGTCCTACCAACAGAGACGCGCACGGCGACGTACTCTATGGCGGGGGAATTTCTGCGGTGCACACGCCCAATATTCCAGGCCGTGGTACCAGGAAACTCCCCCCCCCCCCCCGTAACGTGCCGAACCGCAACGTGACGGGAACCTTGAAGGACAGGGGGTGTACCCCTGACCGACAGAAACAAGGGGGAGAGGAAAGGTTACCAGTTCACCCCTTTACGACCCCACACCCATGATACGATGTAATGACAAAAAGAGAATATGACACAGTCATAGTCAGCTCTATGAAGCGTTTGACAGCTCCACACAGCGCATGAGCTAACCTGCTATCTGATTTTTACTAAGGAAAAAACACAGAATAGAGAGGGCTCTAAGAGCCCCGGTCCAACATACACATGTGCTTCTGTGGCCAGTCCAACCCAGTTGTAGGTCACATGACACACACAACCCATCATCACCTACAAAAAATGGCAAAAACACTCTACAGAGGAACGCCGTTTTTCATAATGAGAGAATACATAATTCTCGATTAGTATCGGCCACAGGCCTTGCTAAGCACACACGACAGCGACCAAACAATCTTTTCTTTTAGGAAAATAAAGTTTCTCCAGCAGTTTTAGCACAACCTCAGCAATCAAGCTAAGGGTTACATCGCATCCCTACCACACAAAAGACACAATATAGTGCAACAACATGTCTGATAGGAGGATGAAAAAGTCCCCAGGGAACCGGGGGGAAACACAATCCTCTTATTTTACCCTTAATACGGCCAGTTAAAACAGGAAAACCTGTTAATATGTGAACACACTGTTCATTGTCATCACAGGCTGAGAAAAGAACATTCTTTTACTCACTTGTCACTAAGCATAGCTTCATAGGTTAGTTACCTTAGTTGTGAGTACACGGTACATATAAACACACATGATGTTTCTCACACAACAAACAGATCATTTTCACATCTGTAACAACCCGATTTGCACGGAGAAGCTAACTGCCAGTGACAAAGACAGTTCACACATAACTCGCCTCGTATCCTAAATGCATTGCAGCAACACACGTTTTGGGAAAACATCGTCATTCACAAAACATTTAGAAAAGTAAAACCAGAAGACGTGTTATAAGGTCTGGTCAAACCTTGTCCTACCCGGAACGTAGATCAGCGAAGTGCAGTCACAAGACACCGTAGAAACACAGCCGTCCTGTGTTGTTTGATCCGGGCAGCGTCGCCGCTCTACCCGTCGCAACGGTCCCTTTGTTGACGCAAACCTTGCCGTCCTGGCTCAGGGCAGGGTCGACGAACATCCCCTGTCAAAGATGACGTCGTGGTCAAGAGTGTAAAACATGTTATAATCAAAGCACGTTCAACAGAGTAGCATTAAGCTAACGGCCGCTCCAACCGTCGGTCGCTATTACCCCTGCTCGCGAGACGCCGAGCGAACGGCGCACGCGACCAGAGGGGAGCTCACGGCGGCGCGCGACCAGAGGGGAGCTCACGGCGGCGCGCGAGTAACCGAAGCTACCTCGCGCTGGCCCTGTCCGATAGCAGCAAGCTAACGTTTCCTAGTGATCACAACAGCTAGCGCCGCAGCTAACAGCTGACTGGCTAACAGTAAGCTAAGCAGCTATCATCTGAATTTGTACACAATGATATAACACTCACCCAGACAGGCCGTCGTTCTGAAACCCTCCTCACTTTTTAAGAGAAAAGAGAAACAAGATGTCAACACAGCTTTACAACGGTGATTTTACCAACACCCGACGGAATCAGCACAATACCAAACTGGCCTGTGTAGCTGACTTGAACATGGATCTTCCGCTAACGAACATCCATGCACATATCTCCTCGTGAAGGAATACTCTCATTTGGATATGAAAGAAGGGGCTACACGGTGACAGGGAGATACCCACTCGTCCAGAAAACACAGGGATCACCAGTGTTAATGGTCGCGGCCCACTAGTTAAAACTACAATGGTCTTCAGACCAAGGTCTTCTGTCGCCTAGGTGGCTGAACAAAGGACCCTAGCCTGGGGCCGGTTTTCATAAACATTGTCAAGTAGCCCCCATAGCACTAACAGACAAGTGAAGCCTGCCAGCGACAGTACTCACCCAACCTGAAACCCACCGCTCCTCACAACAGCGGCGTGTCTTACAGTTCAGCTGTGGCCTGAAAGGTTTCACCCCAACAAACACAGCAAGGAACTGCAGTTGAGAAGCATGCAGCGGCGTGCTCCCAATACGAAAACCGGTGGAGGGTTTTTAGAATGATCACCATCTTCCAGACACTCCAGTGACGAAGACAACATTGCCGTATTTTCTCGAAAATAGTGAGAGAGAAAAATAAAGATATGATGTCAACGTATCTCCTTGTTCTTCCTCTCCTTGTAAACAATATTTTTCTCCACGTCAAGTGGGCATATGAGCAACACGTTGCTTGTGATGAAATTTGAGAAGGAGATGAGTGTGTGGCACCACCCCTGCTTATATACTGTAGGTAAGCGGATGGGGGTGTGGCCAGATGAATGCTGGCATTTAAAGGTACATTGTGAAATTATTCAGTGTATATATGCTGAAGCGAGATATATGCAATGAACGCTGAGCGTGAGCTAGGTGTGAAACAGAACACACGTTAATGTCCCCATGGGCCGGACACGTCTTCTTTAAACAAGTCAAGAAGAAACATCACAATAAATCAAGAACAAAACAAAAACAGCATGAAATCCAAAATAAAATGTAAAATAAATAAATGAATAAATGATTGCAACACTCCCAGACATACCCCACGTGAAGGTAAGGAAAAACGCACTAAAAACCTAGCAATAGGAAAAAAGCACCACAAGCAATGTGGAGGGGAGAAACCTTAGAAGGGCCGTTCAAGGGGGGATCTCCCAACAGGGTCCAGCTAGGTTCTATAGACAGGTGTCACAACCACATCAGACTGTGTTTGCACACACATCCAAGGGTTAAAAAGGAATGTAATCATGATCAGAACAATGGGGCAGACTACAATATTATTACTTTTTATATTTATATTTGTTAGCCATGCTAGTGATCTAAATAGTCAACCCATGCCCACACTTGCTGTCACATTCTCAGCCATGCTGATTTGACAAAATGGCATACAGACATTTCAGAGGGCCATGTTTCTCCATAGAGCCCTGTTGTATTTTTTTAGCACGGCTAATTCGCATACTATTCAGATACTATCTATCTACCATAGTGGGAACCGCTATTGGGTAGGATTAAGCACCTTTTTCTCTTTAGAGTGTGGCCACATACCAGCTCACAGATGGACAGGAGCACGACCAAAACCGACTCTCATGTGCATTTACGATGAATTGGAAATGGGGGACCCTGGTGGAAACAAGACGAAAGTCTTTCTCTGGTCTGCATCCCCTTAACAATTGTATGTATTGAGCTGTACTGCACTGTACCCATTCTGCAATCTGTTAATAAAGTTTTCATTCATTCATTCATTCATTCATTCATTCAAAAGCGTCTCTTACAGTGAGCCTGATTTATGTCTTTCACAGTAATAGCTGAAACGTGTGTCAGGAAAAATTACTTTTACAGTCCTCTGAATAAGACAGAGTGAGAGACAGTGGGGAGGGGAGAGAGAGAAAGAGAGAGAAAGAGAGAGAGAGCGGGAGAGAGATTTAGAGACAGAGAGAGAGACAAATAGACAGAGAGGGAGACAGTGAACGAGAGAGAGAGAGAGAGAGAGAGAGAGAGAGAGAGAGAGAGAGACAGCAAGAGAGAGACAGCAAGATAAAGACAGCAAGAGATAGACAGATTGTGTGAGAGACAGGGACAGCAAGAGAGAGAGAGACAGAGTTAGAGAGACTGTGGGAGAGATAGAGAGAGACTGTGAGAGCGAGAGAGAGAGAGAGAGAGAGAGAGAGAGAGAGAGAGAGAGAGAGAGAGAGAGAGAGAGAGAGAGAGAGAGAGAGAGAGAGAGAGAGACAGAAACCGACTCTCATGTGCATTCAAAAGCGTCTCTTACAGTGAGCCTGATTTATGTCTTTCACAGTAATAGCAGAAATGTGTGTCAGGAAAAATTACTTTTACAGTCCTCTGAATAAGACAGAGTGAGAGACAGTGGGGACTCGGGAGGGAGAGAGAGAAAGAGAGAGAGAGAGGGAGAGAGATATAGAGACAGAGAGATAGTGAGAGACAGAGAGAGAGACAAATAGACAGAGAGAGACAGTGAAAGAGAGAGAGAGAGAGAGAGAGAGAGAGAGAGAGAGAGAGAGAGAGAGAGAGAGAGAGAGAGAGAGAGAGAGAGAGAGAGAGAGAGGGGTGTGCAAATCAGCTGCAAATCAGCTGCAAAAAAAATCTAAATCTAAATAGTTCTAAATTACAATTCAACAATCACAGTGTGGATGTAGTGTCCGCAGGGTAGCAGCAGAAACAGGATATAATAGTACCAACTTGTACTACACCAGTATTGTGACTTGTACAGTACAGTGAGTGAGTAGTGGGCAGACAGGTAGCAGGCCATTGAGTTAGTAAGTATGTTAACGGGGATTGATCTAATACTGTTTAATATATCAGTGACCATGAACACAGCAAGAACCAGAGTACTACATTTTCAGTGTCATCAAGATGCAGACATCCCAGCAGCTCAATAGATAATGAATAAAAGAGATGTTGTGGACGCACAGAAAGCTTGTTTGAGAAGCTACACCCAAATCAATAGACCTATCGCTAAGCCACGCCCCCTTTGAAAACTCGGACCAACAAAGCCGACCGTGAATGACGATGGCCGTGGGGGGACCTCAAGTTCAATTGTCAGATTTACCACAGCAAGTAATAGACCTGTTTTTTTAAAGATGACACAAATATTTAGTCTAGAAGCAGACAGAGAGGGTTACAATACGCAGTGGAAAAGTACATTCATGAGATAAACATTTACAGAAAAGAAACCATTAGAATCGAGGCCAAATGCTATCACTCGCAACTGAAAAGTGAGAAACCCCACAGGCTCTGTATCAATGTTGCTGATGACAACACCATCATGGAGCAGTGTTGTTCGTGTATTGCAGGGTAAGTAATTTCTAACACATTATTACCTTAGACCTCCATGATTACTACTATTTCTGATATTTTAGTTTAGGCTAAACACAGTATACAAGCTCTCTCACTTACCCGGTATACTGA
>NW_028174704.1:0-18427 GCF_963971535.1 Notolepis coatsorum
TCTCCATCTTCCTCCATCTTTTTTCAAAGCCCAGCTCCCTGGTAGCAAAGAGCCTGATGACCTGGCCCCGCCTCGACTCAACTTGATGGAACCTGAAAACCCACAACCAGGACTAAGTATGGATTATGCAGGAGGACTGGTTCAACATCATTACAGATCCAGCGATATGGGGAAACATGACCAGCGATATGGTGAAAGCTTGTCTCATTGCATAAAGTAGGCTTACGTTAGTTCTTGTCTACAGGGTGTCGTGTTTCAGCAGAGGGCCTTTCTGTGTGGAGTTTGCATGTTCTCCCCGTGTTCACGTGGGTTTCCTCTGGGTACTCCGATTTCCTCACACACCATAAAGACATGCATGGTAGGCAGGGACTACAGATGAAAACTAGCTCATTAGCTAATTCTGCCACATTTACATTGATGTGGAAACTGAAGATGTTGATTAATCTGCACTGTCCCTGGGTAAAACAAATGATAAATAACTTAACTTAAATCATACAAGTGCATTGGTTGTGTGAGGGCTCGAGGGGCGAGCCAATCAATCAATGTCACGCACCTGAGATTGATTCACAATCAGCTTGTCGGGAGGGTTCATATACGCTGACTGCCTGCCACTCGTCGTCGGGTCGTTTTGTCTTCACTCATCCTTCTGCTGTTTACTCCCGAGGTATCCTGCGCGAGACGCTATCGCTTCCCGGCCACCCCGAAGAGTTTTAGCTGTTAGGTCTCCTGCGCGAGACGCTATCGCTTCCCGGCCACCCCGAAGAGTTTTAGCTGTTAGGTCTCCTGCGCGAGACGCTATCACTTCCCGGCCACCCCGAAGAGTTTTAGCTGTTATATAGTCGTACTGGTGAATCGCGTCCTGCTCTTCGCCATCGAGATATACCTCATCTCCAGTACCTAGTGTACTCCATCAACGAATAAAACAAATACACCCAGCACCTGCCAGGCCCCGCCCTAGTGACGTACTATATAGCACTAGGCGTGGTCACCACTCGCTCTTCCTCTATTTTCGTTTCCATCATGGCGGATGCTTGCACCCTGTGTAACTAGTTGTAATGAAAAGTTTAGAGAAATTAGGTTGAGTGCTTACCGGAGATTTGCCAACCCCTGGAATCTTCGGCATGTTCTGACGGCGCTCGTATGGGTTCTGCCGTTCTGCGACTCTGCAGCAGGATGCATTTCGATGCATCTCAGCGTCGAGTCTGTAGTCTCCTCGTTTTGTTGACAGCAGACAGAGGGACGGCGTGTGAGGTGTAGCTATCGAGCTACCTCACACAAGGTAGGACCTGCGCCACTAGGCATTAACGCTGGTGTTAGTAAATGCTGCTTGTTGTTTTGTTAGACAACCGAGTTGTATATCGGCGCCAGGGGCAGGTTGTTTTGGGTAAACGTCCCTCTGAGTTGGACGTTCCCAGGCTGTCCTGGAGCGCGCTGCAGCGCGGAAATAGGCTGTCTATTGCCTCGCGCTGCAGCGCGGAAATAGGCTGTCTATTGCCATTCTCTAAGACAAACTCTAACCTTAACCAGCTCCTTAACAGCGCCTAAACTTAACCCTTCTAACCATAACCAACTCCGAAACATTGGCATTCTCTAAGACAAACTCTAACCTTAACCAGCTCCTTAACAGCGCCTAAACTTAACCCTTCTAACCATAACCAACTCCGAAACAATGCCTAACCTTAACCAACTCCGAAACAATGCTTAAAGTTATGCCTAAACTTAACGGCGAAAGAATGCGAATGCACGTTAAAAAAAAAAAAAAAAAAAAATTGAAGGGAATCAAACTTGCCAGCAACGGGCCGTAGGATCCACAGCAATGCAGCACTGCCAATTGAGCTAGTTCTGGATAGTAGAAAAGGGGGGATTACTGCTACATAATGCTGCCTCGACGGAGCTCCACGCTCCGCGGCAGAGCGCTCCGCTCCGCTCTGCTGCTGCCGTGTCGGCGTGGCTAGACGCAAGTTGGGCGTGGCTAGACACAAGTTGGTTGCTTTTAATATTTAGGCGTCTGGAACCTCTCCTGCTTCCCGTCCTTCGTGGGGTAGCAGGGGTCTGTGAGTGTGGGCCACAGTGTGTTGTGTCACACGTGGTCCCGCCTGTGCTGTGCGTTTAAGAGGTTCTAGTTCCCTCTTTTTCGCACTTGGGTGGAGTTGACTGCCGCCCCCTCTTCACTAGGAAGGAGGGGTGACGGGACTCCCCTCCCCCCTGATGTGGGCTTTCGGGTCCTCAGGGGGTGCATTTGTCGGTCCTCGCGTCTGCTCTGTCCCCATATCTCGATGGCGAAGAGCAGGACGCGATTCGCCAGTACCACTATATAACGATAGGTTATGTATATAACCTAGTTATATGAGTACTGGCTGAGCGTCCTGCTCTTAGCTTGCCCTGAGGTCCCTTGGGGAAACTTTTCTTTTGGAAACGGTTTTCCGAGGAAGAGCGAGTGGTGACCACGCCTAGTGCTATATAGTACGTCACTAGGGCGGGGCCTGGCAGGTGCTGGGTGTATTTGTTTTATTCGTTGATGGAGTACACTAGGTACTGGAGATGAGGTATATCTCGATGGCGAAGAGCAGGACGCTCAGCCAGTACTCATATAACTAGGTTATATACATATCCTATCGTTAGGTCTCCTGCGTGAGACGCTATCGCTTCCCCGTGGACCTATGCTTTTGTTTACCTTTTGACGTTGCTGCTGGTGAGTCTTTGATAGGACTTTTTCCCCTGAACATTTATCCTGGACTCTGGGCTTTCGTCCGCCTTCGTTTGTTATTCCTAAATCCCTTGGAAGAAGTGTTTAATTTCTTCATTACTGGACTGGGCCTGTGCTATTGACATTTTCCCTTAAAGGGGACGTTCCTATTTTTCCCCCTCAATTCTCTGGACGGCTGTTTTTTCTCCAATGCATTTTGTGTCCTTAAAGGAACAGTGTTGCACATTTCTGTTGTAAAAATAAATACGCCCTTTGTGTTTGGCTAACTCTGATCTACCTGTCTGTGTCGTGCTGTTGGGGTCTCATACAAACCATAACAGGTTGTTTTCTGGAAAACATCAGGCTATTGTATCATTGTGTCTCTATTCAAGGTACAAGAGTTGTATTCATCACATATATACCAGGGCATACAGTGAAATGCGGTTGGCCATGCCCGATTGTGAAATATGTCCCTATACTTGCTGTTACTGACTATACTATACAACAATCACAACAAGTTATTTTCTTAAAGTGTCCTTTTCCTTCCTTTAAAGTGATGGCTCTATGCCAGGATGTGTGGTATATCATGAAGCAGCTCCTTCATACCTGGTGATGACATCACGTGTTTTAGCGGAGAGTTGTTCACGTTCAATAATATTTATGGACTGTCTTAGACCACAGGAATAACATGTGAATAATTTAATTAACAACATTAATAATCTAATGTCTCCATGTGTCTGTCAGTCTATCCATCACTATTACTAACCTTACTTCCTAATAGCACACACACACACACCAGGCAAGATGAGAGAAACTGTGTGTGCGTGTGTGTGTGTGTGTGTGGTGTGTGTGTGTGTGCGTGTGTGTGTAAGCAGACACTGTCTGGTGGTTTGTGTCTATGGCAACTGCATGAATGAATGAATGAATGAATGAATGAATGAATGAATGAATGAATGAATGAATGAATGAATGAATGAATGAATGAATGAATGAATGAATGAATGAATGAATGAATGAATGAAAACTTTATTTAACAGATTGCAGAATGGGTACAATACAGTACGGCTCAATACACACAATTGTTAAGGGGATGCAGACCTGAGAAAGACGTTTGTCTTGTTTCCATCAGGGTCCCCCATTTTCAATTCATATAGACATTTATGACATACACAACATACATGACATTTATGGCATAGGGACATATAGGTATTTAGTACTGATACATTTGTGACATAAACGGTATTCAAATATACAGTACTGTTACCCCTAGATCCTGACAGAGTATATACATATGATGGGGAGGGGACTGTACATTAGGAGGGGGTGGGTGGGTGGGAGAGAGATATACATACGGCGGGGAGGGAATATATACATGCGGTGGGGAGGAGACTGTCTATTAGGAGGTGGTGGGGGCATTTACGGTGGCCAGTTTCGAATTGCAGCCTCCCGTAGGTGCTCTTTAAGAGCGGTTTTGAATGTGGGTAGAGATTCACATTCCTTTACAGCTTTGGGTAGGGCGTTCCACATTGATGTGGCATAATTGCGAAACGTATTTAGTCCCATGTTTGAGCCGAATCTGGGTTTAACATGATTTGTTGAGCTTCCTCTGGTGTAGTGGTTGTGGTATTCACTGACCTTTGGGAAGTATTTTGACATGTACATGGGTACCTTAGTCGTATAGTGTATCTTGTAGACCAGGCCCATTGCAAGTTGCTGTACTCTGTCGTCTACTCTAAGCCATCCTAGGTTGTCAAAGTGGGCAGGGGTGAGGTGGGTTCTGGGGGTAAGGTCAAGTAGTAGTCTGACCAGTTTGTTTTGTGATGTTTGTAATTTTGTTTTAAGCGCATTTGAGGTGCTTTGGTACCATGAGGTGCACGCATAGTCGTAGTACCCTTGAATGAGTGCTCCTGCCAGAGTCTTCAGGGTATTTGTTAGGGTTTGAACCGACCTCAAACGCACGGCACAGACAGGAAGTTCAGAGTTAGCCAAATACTAGGGCGTATTTATTTACAGAGTCACAAAAGGGGTAAAGTAACAATTATGAAACAACAAGGGAGACTGCCATCGGCAGAGTTCTCTGCGGCTCTGCAGATCCTCCTGGTGATAGCGGTGGGGAATCTGTATTTGATGTTGTATCGGCTCTGCAGATACCCCCAGCTTTAACTCGAGGTGGAAAACGGAGAGAGAGAGAGATATCAATAACAGTCCAACGAAACACAGAGGCAGTGTGGTTCCCTCCTCCCTTAGCTGTGTCCAGAACCAATGAACAGTGACAAATCTTCAGTGTTCTCCACAACACACAAGTTAGCTGAGTTTAGTGCAAACAGAAATGATATCTTCAGTGTCTCTTCTAAACACACACTTCAACTGAGTCCAGTGCAAGCAAAAATGATAATCTTCGGTGTTCGTCACACACACAGACAGAATAATCCAGAGGGGTTTGGTTCCAACTCACCCAAGCGCAAACGCGTAAAGCGAGTAAACGAGGCGCAGCTCCAAACGGGGAACAAGGTTCTCATCAGCGGATCTCCACAGAAAGTCCTGGAGGGAAAGCAGACGAGGCACAGCAACGGGGGAAAAAGCAGGCAAAAGCAGTTGTATTCCAAAACGACCCGACATCGATTGAAGGGAAGTCCCAGTATAAAAAGCCTCTGGGGCGCTAATCAAAAACGATGACAGGTGCGCGCTGGAATTGATACTTGCTCCAAAAGCGTGTGGCGGGGAATGCACCAATCAACACAGCACCTTAAAGGAGCGGAGCGTGTGGCGGGGAATGCATCAATCAACACAGTACCTTAAAGGTCAACCTCCACGTTGTATTTTTGTTCAATAAACAATGTGGACTAGGCCAACAGTGACTTTCATGAAGAATTGGAAAAAAAGTATTGAAATTGACCCAGTTTTAGCGTTTTTATCAAAACATTTTGTCTGCCCAACACAATCAACATGCACATGCATATTTTAATCAATGGTTTATAACGTGCACGTGTAATGTCGTCACAACAGGTATTGGTCACCAGGGGGCTCACCAGGGGGCGCTGAGAGTCACACAGCTAGTGGCAGGCAGAGAGCCTTGCTACCATAGATATATGCTTGCTACTACTAGCCGAATGGAAATGTATCTGTTTCACCTCACTATTGCTCCGTGATTATAGCCATCCATCCATCTCTAAAGCTAACCACTATTTGTAAAAGCCACAACCACGTTACCATATTTGTAATAATGTAAATCATTGTGTCGTCGTTGTACACATATTGTGTTTATAACGTTAGTAGATAACATAGCTTAGCTTGGTAGCTATTGTGCTAACAACATATCCCGACATCCGGCTCGCTGGCCGGCATGAACGGCCGACCCAAAATGGTTCTCTCCTCTCTGTACACCCCGACCCGTCCCCACGGGTGCCCTGCCGGGGGGCCCATGGACACGACGGCGGCGGCAGCCGCAGGGCGCCCGAGCCCGCAAAGGCTAGTGTTACACGATAGCTATGAGCTAACTAGCGCTGCGGGCTCGCTGTTGTCGAGTCCAAAAGCTTCACTCGGTGCATCAGCCACGAAAGGGGCTATGATGAGCTTGGCAAGCCAGAGTAAAACACAGTTTTCATTCAATCAATCAATAACAACATTAACCAGACTCTCGTTGTGTCTATTATGCTAACGCTAACGTTACCTCATTGTGTCTATTCTACACAGATAGCCTCTCGTGTCTATCTGCTAACGTTAGCATTAGGCTAACTAACGTTACGTCCCTAACCCCCAACAACAAGCGTAACTAATCAGCGATCTTTTTGTCAGACTAAACTCTCCGCTCGGTGGCAAATTGTGTTGATGTCGGTTTTGTTTCATCAATAAATGAGGCAGAATACACAGTGACTGTATCCTTTTTTATTGCACTTGTTTCTTGCTGCAAACATACAAAAGACATCCTACGCGAGACATTAAAGATGGCGGCGTTCTGTTTTCGTTCAGACTCTCCAAACAGTGACGTCACGCGTCTCTCTTCTGACCAATCAGTGGTCTGCAGTTTTTCACGTGTCATTTCTGGAGCTCTCATGCTGATCATCAGCAGCCCTGCCTCCCCACACGGAGACAAACTGAGTACTTTATTTTAGTGGAAAAGCAACATTAGATTCGGCTCATTAATATGCAAGCCACACCTGTTGTGACGTCGGCGTTTGATAAGCTTTTTTGATTCGCGCGTGCATGTTATTCGTGCGTGGACCTTTTTAACTCTTTCAGAGTGGCATTTCCGGTGTCAAATGGAAAAAAATAAATAATGAAATTATATACCAATGATGTAAACTACCCATAATTGATCAGTAGGGTTTAACCTAGAGGTTGGGCTTTAAAGGAGCGGAGCGTGTGGCGGGGAATGAACCAATCCTCACAGTACCCCCCCCTCCACGGGAGCCACCTGGCGATCAGCCCGACCCGGCTCGTTCGGGTGAGCATGATGGAAGTCGGTGATCAGGCCGGGGTCCATGATGAGCTGGCGGGAGACCCAGCTCCGTTCCTCCGGGCCGTATCCCTCCCAGTCCACCAGGTACTGGAACCCCCGACCCCGCCGTCGAATGCCCATCAACCGGCGGACTACTAACTTTATTTTAGTGGAAAAGCAACATTAGATTCGGCTCATTAATATGCAAGCCACACCTGTTGTGACGTCGGCGTTTGATAAGCTTTTTTGATTCGCGCGTGCATGTTATTCGTGCGTGGACCTTTTTAACTCTTTCAGAGTGGCATTTCCGGTGTCAACTGGAAAAAAATAAATAATGAAATTATATACCAATGATGTAAACTACCCATAATTGATCAGTAGGGTTTAACCTAGAGGTTGGGCTTTAAAGGAGCGGAGCGTGTGGCGGGGAATGAACCAATCCTCACAGTACCCCCCCCTCCACGGGAGCCACCTGGCGACCAGCCCGACCCGGCTCGTTCGGGTGAGCATGATGGAAGTCGGTGATCAGGCCGGGGTCCATGATGAGCTGGCGGGAGACCCAGCTCCGTTCCTCCGGGCCGTATCCCTCCCAGTCCACCAGGTACTGGAACCCCCGACCCCGCCGTCGAACGCCCATCAACCGGCGGACCTGCCACTGGGGGTGTCCGTCCACCATCTCGGGAGGAGGCGGGTCCGGAGCAGGAGGCATCAGGGGACTGAGAGAGACAGGCTTAACCCGGGATACATGGAAAACGGGGTGAATGCGCATGGACGCAGGAAGCCTAAGACTCACCGCCGCCGGACTGAGCACCTTCAGAACCTCAAAAGGACCGACGAACCGGGGGTTGAGCTTCTTGACCGAGGACCGAAGCGGAAGGTCCTTTGCGGACAGCCACACCCTCTGCCCAGGGTGGTACGTCGGCGCAGGGACCCGGCGCCGGTCGGCCCCACAACTGGCGCGCTCCGATGACCGGAGCAGCGCAGTCCTGGCGATCTCCCAGACCCGACGGCACCGGTCGAGATGCTCCTGTACGGAGGGAACTGCCACTTCCGACTCCTGTGCAGGGAAAAGAGGGGGTTGGTAGCCCAGGGATACCTCAAAAGGTGAGAGGCCGGTGGCGGAACTGACCATGGAGTTGATGGAGTACTCGACCCAGGGAAGGAAACGGCTCCAAGAAGCGGGTTTCTCGGCAGCCACACACCGAAGAGCAGACTCCACGCTCTGGTTCATCCTCTCTGTTTGTCCGTTAGTCTGGGGATGATAACCAGAGGAAAGACTGACCGTTGCCCCCAATCCCTTGCAAAAAGCCCAAGTGAACTGGGGCCCCCGGTCCGAGACGACGTCCTGGGGAAACCCATGGAGGCGAAACAAGTGGCGTGTCAGGAGGTCCGCCGTCTCGGCCGCCGAGGGAAGCTTGGGAAGGGCCACGAGGTGAACCCCCTTACTGAACCGATCCACCACGGTCAGTAGGCACGTGTTCCCCTGGGAAGAAGGAAGACCCGTGACGAAGTCCAACGCCACATGGGACCAAGGGCGGCTCGGAATGGGAAGCGGCTGCAATAGCCCGGAGGGTGCCTGGTGGGAGGCCTTGCTGCGGGCGCAGACTGCGCAGGCCAGTACGAACTCCTTGACGTCGTTCCTCATGGTGGGCCACCAGAATCGACGAGCCAGGAAGGAGAACGTGCGATGAACGCCTGGGTGGCAGGCGAACCGGCTGGTATGGCCCCACTGGAGGACCCGGGACCGGACTGAGTCGGGGACGAAGAGACGATGAACCGGTACATTGCCTGGAGCGTGATGGAAGCGTAGGGCACGCCTTACCACCCCCTCGATGCGCAAGGTGACTACTCCTACCACCCTGGCCTCTGGGAGGATGGGAGTCGGGTCCTCAGTGGTTGGAGCCCCCTTGGAGTGTAACCGGGACAGGGAGTCGGCCTTCGTGTTGCGGGAACCAGGGCAAAACGTCAGCGAGAAGTCGAACCGACTGAGGAAGCTGGCCCATCTTGCCTGCCGGCCATTGAGGCGCTTGGAAGCACGGATGTACGTCAGGTTCTTGTGGTCCGTCCAAATGGTAAATGGCTCCTCTACCCCCTCTAGCCAATGACGCCACTCCTCCAAGGCAGCCACAACCGCCAGCAGCTCCCGATTGCCGATGTCGTAGTTCTTCTCGGCAGGGAGGAAACGACGCGAGTAGAAGGCGCACGGATGTACCTTCTGGTCCGTTGCCGACCGCTGGGATAAGATAGCTCCTAGTCCGGTATCCGAGGCGTCCACCTCTACGATGAACTGTCTCTTGGGGTCTGGATGGAGCAAGACCGGGGCGGAAGTGAACCTCTTCTTGAGGGAGCGGAATGCAGCACATGCCGCTGGGGACCAGTCGAACGGCAGGGCGCGAGAGGTCAGCCTGGTAAGTGGTTCCGCCACCTGACTGTAGTTCCGGATGAATCTTCGGTAGAAGTTGGCGAACCCGAGGAAGCTCTGTAACTCCTTCCGAGAGGTGGGTTCCGGCCACTCCTCCACGGCCCGGATCTTGCGAGGGTCAGCTCGGGTCAAGCCTCTCTCCACGATGAAGCCCAGGTAATCGACGGAGTCGGAGTGGAATCGGCACTTCTCTGCCTTGACGAAGAGCCGATTGTGGAGGAGGCGCTCCAGCACACGGCGGACATGCTGGATGTGTTCCTCGAGGGTCTTGGAGAAAATGAGGATGTCGTCTAGGTATACCACCACAAACTCCTCCAGCATGTCACGAAGGACGTCGTTCATGAGCGCCTGGAATACCGCCGGAGCGTTGGTGAGGCCGAACGGCATTACCAGGTACTCGTAGTGGCCCCTGGGAGTCTTGAAGGCGGTCTTCCACTCATCGCCCTCCCGGATACGGACCAGATGGTAGGCACTCCGGAGGTCCAGCTTGGTAAAGACGGTAGCCTGGGTGAGAGGCTCGAAGGTGGAGTTCATGAGAGGAAGAGGGTACTTGTTCTTAATGGTGATCTCGTTGAGCTGGCGATAGTCGATGCAGGGTCGAAGGTCTCCGTCCTTCTTCCCAACAAAGAAGAAACCGGCCGCCACAGGGGAGGAGGAAGGCCGAATGAGTCCTGCTTCCAAGGACTCAGAGATATATTGATCCATCGCTGCCTTCTCAGGGACGGTCAGACTGTAGAGGCGGCTGCCGGGAAGGGGAGCCCCTGAGCGGAGGTCGATGGCACAGTCGTAAGGCCGGTGAGGCGGAAGGGCCTGAGCCCTGGACTTACCTCCTCGAGGTCGTGGTACTCGGGGGGTATGGTCGAGAAGGTCCGGAGGCGGCTCACAAACGGATCTCCGGGGCGAGGGACAGGACGCCGCCTGAAGACACTGGGCATGACAGGAGGAGCTCCACCCCCTGATGGTACCGGAGGACCAGGCGATGTGGGGCTCGTGCAGCGCGAGCCAGGGCCGGCCCAGGACTACTGGGACAAGAGGGGATCTGGTGATAAAAAACTGGAGTCTCTCAACGTGGTTACCAGCAATGGTGAGCAGGACAGGACAGGTGCGTTGAGTGATGTCAGCCAGGCGGTGTTGGTCCAATGCGAACACCTCCAATGGCCTCACGAGGTCCTCTAGTGGAAGTCTAGGAAACTCTCGTCAGCACCCGAGTCAATGAGTGCCTCCACCGTGGCCCGTTGGTCCGCCCAGGCCAGGGTGACGCTCATCAGACGGCTAGGTGGTGCACGGCTCTGGGAACGAGAAAAACCGCTCACCAGGATCTCCCGGGGTCCCGGCAAGCCTGGTATTTTGGCCGGGTGGGGCAGATATACGGTGTCCATCCCGACCGCAGTAGAGGCAAAGGCCGGACCTGAACCTTGCCTCCCGTTCAGCTTGGCTAAGATGTGAACGTCCCAGCTGCATGGGTTCCTCCCCGGGCACCGAACGGGAGGGGAAGGAACCACCAGTTGTGTTGGGAGCAGGGTGGACCGCAGTACCGTCACGAGTACGGGGGGTCTGGGGAACCTCTGGAGGTCCCGGTCGGGTTCTCTCACGTCTTCTCTCCTGGAGGCGTCCGTCGATGCGAATGGCAAGGCTGAATAGGTCCTCGAGGGACTCAGGTTCCTCACGGGTCGCGAGCTGGTCCCTGACAGCGTCGTTGAGCCCCCTCATGAAGGTGAGACGAAGCGCTTGATCGTTCCAACCGCTCTCCGTTGCCGCCAGTCTGAACTCCAGCACGTAGTCGGTGGCCCCGCCACTGCCCTGCCGGAAGGTGCCCAACCGAGCTCCAGGGTCCTGGCCACGGGCTGGGTGGTGGAAAACCCTGCGGAGCTCTGACACGAAGTCTGGGTAGGAAAAACAGAAATCAGACCCCATTGCCCAGGAGGCAGTAACCCACTGTGCTGCCCGGCCTGAGAGCAGGTTAGTCATGTAAGCCACTCGGGCTCCCCTTGAAGTGAATCGGCTGGGTTGATGACGAAAAACCAACTCACATTGCATGATGAATGTGGCACAATCCTCGAAGTTACCATTGAACAACCGTGGTTCGGAGAGACGGGGCTCCCGAGGTGCGGGATCGGGAGGCGCGGGGCCTGCCGCGGCTGCGGGTGATGCTCCGGCCGAGGCTCCTGTAGTAGGTGGGGTTACAAGCAAGGTGTTAACGGCTTCACTCAGCGCTTGTAATTGGTGGAGAATATTAGTCTGCTGATTACCCTGGGCTGTCTGCAGGCTAGCCAGAGAGCCAAGGGACTCCTGAATAGGCAGGACCTGGTCTCGGAGCTCCTGTACAGCAGCCGCAGCCGCACCTAGCTGTAGGCTGTGGTCGTTGGTTAATTCAATCTGGACCGCCAACGCTGTTCTGACTCTGTCTGTGTCGGCTGAGGTCGTCATGGTCGGGTCGTAATGTTAGGGTTTGAACCGACCTCAAACGCACGGCACAGACAGGAAGTTCAGAGTTAGCCAAATACTAGGGCGTATTTATTTACAGAGTCACAAAAGGGGTAAAGTAACAATTATGAAACAACAAGGGAGACTGCCATCGGCAGAGTTCTCTGCGGCTCTGCAGATCCTCCTGGTGATAGCGGTGGGGAATCGGTATTTGATGTTGTAGCGGCTCTGCAGATACCCCCAGCTTTAACTCGAGGTGGAAAACGGAGAGAGAGAGAGATATCAATAACAGTCCAACGAAACACAGAGGCAGTGTGGTTCCCTCCTCCCTTAGCTGTGTCCAGAACCAATGAACAGTGACAAATCTTCAGTGTTCTCCACAACACACAAGTTAGCTGAGTTTAGTGCAAACAGAAATGATATCTTCAGTGTCTCTTCTAAACACACACTTCAACTGAGTCCAGTGCAAGCAAAAATGATAATCTTCGGTGTTCGTCACACACACAGACAGAATAATCCAGAGGGGTTTGGTTCCAACTCACCCAAGCGCAAACGCGTAAAGCGGGTAAACGAGGCGCAGCTCCAAACGGGGAACAAGGTTCTCATCAGCGGATCTCCACAGAAAGACCTGGAGGGAAAGCAGACGAGGCACAGCAACGGGGGAAAAAGCAGGCAAAAGCAGTTGTATTCCAAAACGACCCGACATCGATTGAAGGGAAGTCCCAGTATAAAAAGCCTGTGGGGCGCTAATCAAAAACTATGACAGGTGCGCGCTGGAATTGATACTTGCTCCAAAAGCGTGTGGCGGGGAATGCACCAATCAACACAGCACCTTAAAGGAGCGGAGCGTGTGGCGGGGAATGCATCAATCAACACAGTACCTTAAAGGAGCGGAGCGTGTGGCGGGGAATGAACCAATCCTCACAGTATTCTTGTTTACCAGAGAGGAGATCCGGTACAAGAATCTAGTTCGTTGGTTGACTTTTTTTATTACATTGGATGCCATTTTATCACAGGAAAGATTTGCCTCTAGGATGGAACCCAGGTAGGTAATTTCGTCTTTCCTTGTGACAATATTGTCACCCACTGCAACTGAGAAGCCGTCGGTCTTGCTGAGTTTGTTATTTGAACCGAAGAGAATGGACTCTGTTTTGCCCATGTGTAATGATAGTTTGTTATCAGCGAGCAAGTAAACATACAGGTAAACATACTCAAGGTGTGTGTGTGTGCGTGTGTGTGCGTGTGTGTGTTAATGACCCTCTCTCATTATCTTGTCATAGAGGAACAATAACAGATGAGGTATTTCCCACTCGTCTCCTTCAGACAAATCTCTTTCTGTTTTCTATCTCTACTCTCTCTCTGTTCTCTATCTCTACTCTCTCTATTCTCTATCTCTACTCTCTCTATTCTCTATCTCTACTCTCTCTGTTCTAGCTATCTCTACTCTCTTTGTTCTCTATCTCTACTCTCTCTCTATTCTCTATCTCTACTCTCTCTATTGATTGATTGATAACTTTATTAACAGATTGCAGAATGGGTACAATACAGTACGGCTCAATACAAACAACTGTTAAGAGGATGCGGACCAGAGAAAGACTTTTGTCTTGTTTACATCAGGGTCCCCCATTTTCAATTCATCAGGACATTTATGACATACAGATATACAGTACTGTTTCATCAAGACATTTATGACATACAAGACGTACAAATATACAGTACTGTTTAAGAGAAAGAGATCATAAAAAATATACATTCGAAGGGGAAGAAACTGTACATTGAAGGGGGTTGGTGGTTTGGACATTTACCAGGGCCAGTTTCTAATTGCAGCCAGGTGCTCTTTGAGAGCGGTTTTGAAGGAGGGTAGGGATTCACATTATTTTACGGCTGTGGGTAGGGCGTTCCACATTGTTGTGGCATAATTGCGAAATATGTTTAGTCCCTTGTTTGAGCCGAATCTGGGTTGAGCATGATTTGTGGAACTCCCTCTGGTGTTGTGGTTGTGGAATTCACTGACCTTTGGGAAGTATTTTGACATGTACATGGGTATCTTGTCACCCACTGTAACACAACAGAGAAGCCGTTGGTTTGCTGAGTTTGTTATTTGATCCGAAGAGAATGGACTCTGTTTTATCGAGGTGTAATCAGGGACGCAGCAAGGGGGGGTGCTGCTGGGTCTGCAGCACCCCCACCTGGCAGGGAGTTGTAACTGCAAGGTTGTTTTGGCTTTTATTCCATTGTAATACCGTATCCTACTCAATGTCATTGAGCGGCACTGCAGATTTACCCTACTCTTAGAATTCGGAAAAGATCCTCATAGGGGCGCTGTCTCGATAATGCAGTGTTCCCTGCTATACAGACCGGTGTTTTAGACATATAAACAAAGGGATCCCGAACGCGGAACTGAAAGTGGGTTAGGGAAAATCTTTACGCTACCGGGCTGCACCGGGCAGAAAAGATTATTGATGCCAAGACGAAACGTTGCATTTTGCTGCATTAAGGAGGTAAGACAATGGTTAATCTATTATTGGATGCTTTCATTTGAACACTTAATTTGCACTATATATTAAAAGAGGAAAAAATATGCGCGCTGCGCGGCCATTGCCTCCCCTTCAGTGCAACCCGCCGGCGCTGCCTATGACGTTATTATTAATATCACTTATCTCAGCACCCCCAACGATAACTGAGTTCCTGCGGCCCTGGGTGTAATGATAGTTTGTTATCAGCGAGCCAGGTGCAGATTTTGCTAAGTTCAGAGCCGAGGGTTTTTTCAACCTGCAACTTCATGTACATGTCGAAATACTTCCCAAAGGTTAGTGAATACCACGCCCACAACACCAGAGGGAGTTCCACAAATCATGTGCAACCCAGATTCGGCACAAACAAGGGACTAAACACATTTTCGCAATTATGCCACAACAATGTGGAACGCCCTACCCACAGCCGTAAAAAAATTTGAATCTCTACCCACATTCAAAACCGCTCTCAAAGAGCACTTACGGGAGGCTGCAATTCGAAACTGGCCACCGTAAATGTCCAACACAGCAAGAAGGTCCTGGGTTCGAATCCTGCTTGGGGACCAGGTTGCTGGGTTGCCAGGTGGAGTATCTCCCGGGCCTTTCTGTGTGGAGTTTGCATGTTATTTCCATGCTCGCAAGGGTTTCCCCTCTAGAAAAAGAGATAAACCCAATGGAAAAACATGCAGAACAGAACGCTAACGCATCCCTGACGAAGACGGACAGGAGCACATGGATTGGTCCCCGATTGCGGCCCCACGCCGCAACCCATGTCTGCTCCCGGCTGCCCTTGGGGGGGAAGGACGACGGGACGGGTCAAGCACAGAAACAAATGTAATCGACGACTCGATCGATGAATAAACACTTCTTGAAAGTCCAGTTTAATCTGTAATATTACCGCTCATCACTGCATCCTTTATACAACTCGGTTTAGCCCAAAAATCTGTTTAGAAACTTTGTATAATGAAATCTGCCATTCAGGTGATGTCTAGTCGATCATCATTTTCCTGGTTGGCATGTCAGAGGGTTAGAGTTAGGGTCAGGGTCAGGTTCAGGGTCAGGGTCAGGGTCAGGTTCAGGTTCAGGTTCAGGGTCAGGGTCAGGGTCAGGGTCAGGGTCAGGTTCAGGGTCAGGTTCAGGGTCAGGGTCAGGGTCAGGGTCAGGGTCAGGGTCAGGTTCAGGGTCAGGTTCAGGGTCAGGGTCAGGGTCAGGGTCAGGGTCAGGGTCAGGGTAAAAAGGGGTGTGGTGGAACCAGATCCATTAATCATGCTCGTAGACAGATATTCATGATCAATATAGATTTATTAGTAGGACACATCAAGTACAAATAGGTAGGACTATGAGCTTGGCTAGGAGGAGTGTGTTCTCATGGTGACCACCGAAATCACACAGACATAGAGGTCAAGTGACGCAGCTCTCTGGTGGGCTGCACCACTGTACGAAAAAAAGCTGCAAGAAAACGGTAAATGTCTGGCATCAATGGTTTCCAAATACTTACTGTCAAATTACAGTAAAATCAAATACATTTACAGATTACAACCTGTATGTAATGGTTAATATGTTGATAAAAGGTAATTTACTGTATTTTTATGGTATTTACACTTAAAGTAGAAAAACAAAGGTAATCTGTAAAATAATACAGTGAATTTCCTGTGAAAAACATTTATTTTTTACAGTGTGGGCTAGGGGGGGGGGGGCAGAGAGGGAGAGAGAGAGAGAGGGGGAGAGAGAGAGGGACAGAGACAGAGAGAGAGAAAGTGACTATGTGGAACTGAGGAGGATGATGCAGAGACCTTCCTAAATCCTCAAATAATATTGTGAGAATTTGATATAGATTATATTGTAGGTCCTGTTGCTACTGAGCTGAGCCGAATATGCAGTTAACATTTGAAATGATTTTAGTATATTGCACAGGTTTTGTTTGTGGTGCTTCTACTGAGGAGGAGGAAGAAGAAGAAGGAAGAGAATGAAGATAACGATGATCTAGGTGAACTTCTTGATGAATCGTAGTTTGACGTAAGCGATGACAAGGAAGATGACGGTCATGACGATCATGGCCACGTGGTTCTGCCAGAGGCCCCACGGGCTGTAATCCACCCCCTGCGCGGTCAGGAAGTCTTCCCCCGTGCAACTGGGGACAGAGAGAAAGGTTCCATGTCAGTGTGTCAGTGCCTACAACTAGGCGTAAGCTCAGGGGGGACCGTGCTTTCTCCATTGTCGCCCCCAAAATGTGGAACGAGCTGCCGCTGCAGATCAGGCCTCATCACTGCCCCGTTTCAAAGGCCTCCTTAAGACCCACCTTTTCTCTCTGGCTTTCGACTCCATGTAGCTTGTTGATTTTATGATCTTATTGTCTTACTGTGTTATTGTTGTATCGTTTTGTTACTGTGTCCTTTGCTTTTAAATATGTTTTAAGTACTCTGATCTATTTGCTGCCTATGTTTACCTTTTTTTCTCTTTTTTTGGTACTCTTGTTTTCTTTTATCTATTTTTAGTGCTGCTTATAGTTTTTAATATGCTCTCTCTGCACAGCACTTTGTGCCCCTGTGGCTGTTAAAGCGCTTTATAAATAAAATTGGATTGGATTGGATTGGACACACCTCAGACTAGAGGTAGAGACGGGTACTGCACCCAAAGAGGCTGCAGCCTATCTCTGGATTTACAGTGTAGTGTTGCCTGCCCCAAGTGGCTGTGTTGCAGGGGTATAACGTAACTAAGTACTTAACATGGTATTTGTACTTCACCTGAGTATTCCCATTTGAAGGGAAATTACACTTTTTATACTACACACTAAAACATGCTACTTTGCTACAGTGCTGCTAATTCATCCAAAATACTGCTGCAAGACTGCTAACCAGATTAAGCAGAAGGTGTCACATCACTCCAGTTCTAGCCTCCTTGCACTGGCTTCCTATACATTTTAGAATTAATTTCAAAGTCGTGGTGCTCACTTTTAGAGCTGTGCATGGCCAGGCACCAGAATATTTAACCGACCTGCTGGAACCATATGTGCCCAGCAGTACCCTGAGGACAGCTGACCAGGATCTGTTGGTCATTCCGCGCACCAGGCTGATCACCAAAGGTGACAGAGCCTTTCAGTCTGTAGTGCCTAGACTCTGGAATGCCCTTCCTCGTGGCCTAAGAGCTGCAGCGTCTGTTGAATTTTTTTTAAATCAGCTAAAAACATTACTGTTTAAACAGGCCTTTGGGTAGTATAAAATATGTCTTTTGTTTTGTTTTGTTTCTCTGTGATGCATTGTGTTTTGTTCTGTCTCTTATCTCTTGAATGGTTCTTGCTTTTTATTTTATTTAATTTAATTTCTGCTGTATCACCCTGTATGTAAAGCACTTTGTGAGTTGTCTCTGTGAAAAGTGCTATATAAATAAACTTTACTTACTTACTTACTTACTTACTTACTTACTTACTTACTTACTTACTTACTTACTTACTTACTTACTTACTTACTTACTTACTTACTTACTTACTTACTTACTTACTTACTTACTTACTTACTTACTTACTTACTTACTGTATGTCATACAGGACTCTTTTTGTATCACAAACAGTACTGTATTTGCAAATCTGGTATGTCATAAATGTATAGATGTAGCAGTACTGTCTATCTGTATGTCATATATGTTATGATGAATTGAAAATGGGGGACCCTGATGTAAACAAGACGAAAGGCTTCTCTGGTCTGCATCCCCTTAACAATTGTATGTATTGAGCTGTACTGTACCCATTCTGCAATCTGTTAATAAAGTTTTCAATCAATCAATCCAGAGTAATGTCAGGTCAATGTGTTGTTTTGTCCAGGAGAGGGCACCAGTAGAAACTAGGAGAATCTGTAACTCTGCTCCACTTTTAGTTGATATCACATAAGAATAAAGAGAGAGAGAGAGAGAGAGAGAGAGAGAGAGAGAGAGAGAGAGAGAGAGAGAGA
>NW_028174703.1:0-55307 GCF_963971535.1 Notolepis coatsorum
GGTACTTCTCTGGCGTGGGGCAGCAGGTGGAGGCTCTGGGTAGGGAGACGCTGCAGTGTTTTATTGATGGATTTTCTTTTCGTTCTTGTATTTGTTTTCTTTTCTTTTTCGACTTTGTAACGGACAGACTTTGGCCGTGGTGGAAGAAGTACACAGTTCCTTTACTTAAGTAAAAGTAAAAATAAAATTTGTACTCTGGTAAAAGTAAAAGCCCTCCATTCATTTTCTACTTAAGTAAAAGTAGAGAAGTATTTGCTATTGAATGTACTTAAGTATCTAAAGAAAAGTATGCATTCTACATGATGTTTGTGTATTCTAGTGCTTGGGAGCATTCAATACTTGAACCATTGACCTCTACAGGTCATGTTGAAGTGGTATGTGGTCCAGTTATGCTGCTCTGACTAAAGGTCATGTTAAAGTGGTATGTGGTCCAGTTATGCTGCTCTGATTAAAGGTCATGTTGAAGTGGTATGTGGTCCAGTTATGCTGCTCTGATTAAAGGTCATGTTGAAGTGGTATGTGGTCCAGTTCTGCTGCTCTGACTAAAGGTCATGTTAAAGTGGTATGTGGTCCAGTTATGCTGCTCTGATTAAAGGTCATGTTAAAGTGGTATGTGGTCCAGTTATGCTGCTCTGATTAAAGGTCATGTTAAAGTGGTATGTGGTCCAGTTATGCTGCTCTGATTAAAGGTCATGTTAAAGTGGTATGTGGTCCAGTTATGCTGCTCTGATTAAAGGTCATGTTAAAGTGGTATGTGTCCAGTTATGCTGCTCTGATTAAAGGTCATGTTAAAGTGGTATGTGTCCAGTTATGCTGCTCTGATAAAGGTCATGTTAAAGTGGTATGTGGTCCAGTTATGCTGCTCTGATTAAGGTCATGTTAAAGTGGTATGTGGTCCAGTTATGCTGCTCTGATTAAAGGTCATGTTAAAGTGGTATGTGGTCCAGTTATGCTGCTCTGATTAAAGGTCATGTTAAAGTGGTATGTGGTCCAGTTATGCTGCTCTGATTAAAGGTCATGTTAAAGTGGTATGTGGTCCAGTTATGCTGCTCTGATTAAAGGTCATG
Source organism: Notolepis coatsorum (assembly GCF_963971535.1). Classification (NCBI taxonomy): domain Eukaryota; kingdom Metazoa; phylum Chordata; class Actinopteri; order Aulopiformes; family Paralepididae; genus Notolepis; species Notolepis coatsorum. The sequence continues at coordinate 1,068 of NW_028174703.1, forward strand.
TTAAAGTGGTATGTGGTCCAGTTATGCTGCTCTGATTAAAGGTCATGTTAAAGTGGTATGTGGTCCAGTTATGCTGCTCTGATTAAAGGTCATGTTAAAGTGGTATGTGGTCCAGTTATGCTGCTCTGATTACATCTTCTTGAAGTTGACAGGCTTCAAATGTGAAAGTATATAATCTTCATACATTTTTGCCATGTTTTCTATGCAAAATCTTTCAGATACATGTAGTGGAGTAAAAGTATAAAGTTCCCTAAAATGGAAATACTCACGTAAAGTACAGTACCTCGAAATTGTACTTAGTACAGTACTTGAGTAAAAATACTTAGTTACTTTCCAACACTGGTCTTTAAACCTTTTCAGCCCCAGGGCCCTAATCCTCAAACCCTGCCATCTTTTGTTGATCCTCCAATCACAACCGTTGTTTCCCTCAAAGCAACAGTTGCGATTGGAGGATAAAAAAAGAGGGCAGGATTTGAATAAACCTGTTGTTACAGTAGGACGCAGACCGATGAGCCCATATTACGTTATTATCCCGTGGAGACCAGACAGAATTGTAGTGTGACCAATACTGTCCCATGTTGTATACCATAGTAAATATGTATTGTTATTTTTATTCTAACTAGTGTATATACTTGACCACATCTTGTTGTACAGCCCTGGCCTATGTAGATTTGTTTACTTATAATTATACTATATTCTATTGTGCTTCTATTTAATTTAGTTTATATCTAATTTATATCTAATTTTCTTTTATTCCACTTTAAAAAAAATCTTTTTACAGTTGTACAACCCTGGCCTATTTCTATTTCATAATTATATTCTATTCTATTGTGCTTCTATCTTAATTTAGTTAATATTCCATTTTATTTTATTCCACCTTTTCATTTTATTATCTGTCCGTTATTGTCTTGTCCGTTTAACGTCGCACCGAAAAACCGACCAAATCAAATTCCTTCTAAGTGAAAACTACTTGGCACTGAAGACCTTTCTGATTCTGCTATAACAACATCAGCAGTGTGTAACGTGGTTCTGTGACCGTCCCCTTGCCCAGGGAAGGAGCTGTGGGCCGTGGTGAGCAGCGGGCTGGCTCTGGCCCGGCAGAACCCCACTCCCTTCGTGTCTGCGGTGAGGATAGTGGAGCGGGAGGAGGCCTTGGACCAGGCCCTGCTGGAGGAGAGAGGGGGAGCCGGGGGCCACAGCAGACCTCTGCCCAGGGGAAGACCTCGCTGCTGGAGGGAGCGCTTCTTCCAGGTCACTATGCCATGCTCTGGTCAAGGGCTAAGGGGACGGAACGTTTGGCACTCAAGGGAATCATAATCATAATCAACTTCATTTATATAGAACAGTTGTGACTGTACCAAAGTGCTTTTCAGATAAAAGCATAGAGCAAAGAATACATACAGTACATATACTAAACGTAATAAGTGCAAGGGTTCAGATAGAATAAATACATTTCTATTTATTTTATTTTAGAATAAATAATTAAGATAAAAGAAAGTGCAGCAGATTACAAACGGCATAAAAGGACTAGTAGCGACCTAGGAGGCAGGCTCAGCTCTGGTCAAAGGCCAGGGAGAAGAGATGAGGGAATGTTCCGTTCTTTCCATTAGAGATGCATAGATACTGGTATTGATAAGGCAATTGGTATCAGAGAATTTCCCCAATACAAAATTCCGACACCAATCCCAAGACAAACATGTCAGATATCTAAACAAAAATGTCAGAATTTTTTTACACATACAAGCCGGCTTCTTTTTATCTCAATTATACAGTAGTAGGTCAATCATTTTTTGTCCATTGACTCCAACACGAATGTTCTACAACTAACGTTCTACAGAAGTAATGGATCCGATTGGTGCTGGACATCAGCCAGTACTTAAAGTTCAGAGGTTTTAGATTTGGTGCCGGCTGGTGAGTAGGTGGCTTCAGCACAGTGTTATTCCTCATTGTTTTACGTACGTCATTGATCACGATCAAGCTTCCTGATAGGACGTCAGGACAATATCACATGGGTGTTTGTGAGAAGTCTACACTAGCCTCCTTTTAGCAGTGTTAGTAGATAAACTGCTCAGTGCGTTATAATGCAGGGGTGTAAAAAGTACCCAGAAATTATACTTAAGTGACAGTATGGGTACTGTCTCAAAATCGTACTCAAGTAAAAGTCAAAGTATCTGGCTAAAAACACACTTGAGTAAAAGTCAAAAAGTTTCTACTTTTAAATGTACTTAAGTACTAAAAAGTAAAATAAACACTTTTCGGGGCAATGAAATGTTCTGTTTCGTCCTCTTCATCACTCGTACTATCGTTTGTGGCCATCTTCTGTACCTTGTCACTCTGACTGTCTATTCTTCAGATAGCAGGTGTTTAATCAAAGATCCCTGCTTTCTAGTCTTGCACAAGGACCAATCAGCATGGGTATGGGCGTGTTAACTTTCCATTGATGGAGATTTGATTGGCTGTTTTTAAATAAAGTGAGACCGCAGGATTAATAAGTTAATAATGTTAACGTCAGTTCAGCCAGAGAAACAAATATACTAATTCAAATTGTTGGACCTGCAACATTTGTACTTTGTAGGTCTGCATTTTAAATGTAAGGAGTAAAAAGTATGTTTTTTTCCCTCTGAAATGTAATTGAGTAAAAGTACAAGTATAAAAACCTAATCATACTTGAGTAAAGTACAAATCCCTAAAAACAGTACTTAAGTATTGTAACAAAGTACTTTACACACAGTTTCATCAGAGAAGTCAGAGCAGTTTGGGGGTTCAGTGCCTTGCTCAGGGGCAATTAGGCAGAGATGATGGTGAGCACCGTACATGTAACACCAGCCACCCTTCAGTCACCAGCTCACGGCTGGAATACACTCTCCTGTCGGTGCCGCGGCATCGAACCAGCGGCCTTTCGAGTACCGGTCAGCCTCTTTACCTCTAGGGCCGTCTAGGCCAGTTTAAAGAGATGTTGTGGAAAATGTGTATATGGAGTGAACTAGTTTAATATAGGTCAACTAGCAGTACTGAAAGACGGTCCGGCTGATGTTCTTAAAACAACTTTGAGATAGACAGATAGACATTTCAGTACATCACATCTTGTGCTTTTAATCTTGTACATCACATCTTGTCCTTTTAATCTTGTAACATCTTGTTCTCTCTTTCACACACACACATATACACACACACATCTCACTCAATCATACACACACACTCATTTTAATCTTGACTCTCTCTTTCACACACACACATATACACACACACATCTCACTCAATCATACACACACACTCATTTTAATCTTGACTCTCTCTTTCACACACACACATATACACACACACATCTCACTCAATCGCATCTCTCTTCGATGTTAAATCTATGTTCTTCTTAATGTCTTTATCTCTCTTCGATGTTAAATCTATGTGTCATCTTAATGTACGTCATGTCATATCTGATATAATATGTCACGTCATCATATCTGTCATGTGGGGGCAGGGCTGAGAAGGGGTTTATCTGACAAGCACAGGGGTTGAGGAGTTAGAGTGTTTTTGTTCAAGCTGTGGTGACCGTCTGCTCGATCCATAGCTCTGCTGTTAAAACTTTCTTTCATTAAACAAATTGCCTGTTGAAATTGGAAATATCGTCTCCTGCTGTGTTAACAACCATCAGCCACAACAGAGACTTGTATTATTTTGCCTAACACGACATCTCCTCGTTGTCCACCAGCAGGGGTGTAAAAAGTACCCAGAAATTATACTAAAGTGAAAGTATGGGTACTGTCTCAAAATCTTACTCAAGTAAAAGTCAGAGTATCTGGCTAAAAACACACTTGAATAAAAGTAAAAAAGTTTCTACTTTTAAATCTACTTAAGTACTAAAAAGTAAAAACTTTTTTTCTATTCTTCTGATAGCAGGTGTTTAATCAAAGATCTCCACTTTCTAGTCTTGCACAAGGACCAATCAGCATGGGTATGGGCGGGTTAATTTTCCATTGATGGGGATTTGATTGGTTGTTTTTAAAGTACAAATCCCTAAAAACAGTACTTAAGTATTGTAACAAAGTACAATTACTCAAGTACTTTACACCCCTGACCACCAGGTGCTAGAGGAGGCGGTGTCCACGCGGTTCCGTAGCGTCTCCTACCTGCACACGCGCGGCCCGGGGCTGGCGGGCCACCTGTCTGCTCTCCAACACGGCATCGCGGCCGACCTGGCCACGGTGCAGCACCTGCTGGAGCACTGCGTCCCGCCACACTACCGCCTGACCGGGGCCTATCTGAGGGCCAGCCACCGCTGCCTCAAGGCCCACCTGACACAGGTCAGTGCTGCTCCCAGGAGCGTCCAGCAGGGGGATGTGTACCAGTCTGCTGGCTGTCGTTGTCCTGCTGGCGTGTGGCTTTTTCCAAATCCAACAGTGCAAAAATGCGGAAGCATTCGTCACCGCACGCCACTACGGTAAAGCGCCTTTCTTTTCAGGCCCGCTTTGGGAGCTGTCGCGCGGAAATAGGCTGTCTATTGCCATTCTCTTTGACAAACTCTAACCTTAACCAGCTCCTTAACAGCGCCTAAACTTAACCGTTCTAACCTTAACCAACTCCGAAACAATGCCTAACCTTAACCTTAACCATGCCTAACCTTAACCATAGAAAGAATATTGCCATTCTCTTTGACAAACTCTAACCTTAACCAGCTCCTTAACAGCGCCTAAACTTAACCGTTCTAACCTTAACCAACTCCGAAACAATGCCTAACCTTAACCTTAACCTTAACCATGCCTAACCTTAACCGGCGAAAGAATACATGTTAAAAAAAAATCACGTTAAAAAAAATATATTTGACGGGATTCAAACTCACCAGCAACTAGCTGTAGGATCCACAGCCATGGCGTCTTGCCAATTGAGCTATTTCTGGATACTGAATTTGGGGCGGTGACTTATATATATTGTTAAGGCGGGATCTCATGCGCATGCGCGAGCACCTCGCGAGCACGCCGGCGCACGCACGCACCTGAGCGAGCACGCCGCCGCTGGGCGCTGCGTGAAGGAAAATGAAAGGCGCATTACCGCACGCCACTACGGTACCTCCGGTGACGAATGCGGAAGCATTTTTGCACAGTTGGATTTGGAAAAAGCAAAAGGCGTCCTGCTGTCTCTCTGTGTGTGAGTTGTCATATTGTCACCTGGCTGCACCATGTGTGTCTGTCTCTCTGTGTGTGAGTTGTCTATTGTCACCTGTACGTGTGTCTGTCTCTCTGTGTGTGAGCAGTTGTCATATTGTCACCTGCACCATGTGTGTCTGTCTCTCTGTCTATCAGTTGTCATATTGTCACCTGTACGTGTGTCTGTCTCTCTGTATATCAGTTGTCATATTGTCACCTGTACCAGGTGTGTCTGTTGTACACGAAAGTTACTGAATTTCTTGGCCAGTGTTGGGCAAGTTACTCATGAAGTGTAATTAGTTACTTATTACTGATTACTCCTTTCAAAAGTTACTTTACTGATTACAAAGTAATTAGTTACGTTACTCGTTATGTAACTTTCACTCACATACCCCCCCCCCCCCTCCTTCTGTTGTCCAGATGTCTGAGTGTGGCCTTCAAGTTAGCTTCCATCATATTCTCTCTCGCTTATAATAAGGAATTACTTTTTTTTTAAGATGGTTAACTACGTAATTTTTTTTCATTATAAGTCTGACCATAAAGAGAGCATGTAGTTATAAATCAGTAAAGTATGATTTGGGATTAAAAAGGGGTGGGATTAAATAAGTATATACTTTTCCCCCACTCCTTTTCAATTATGTAATGACAACATTTAGTTATATTTCTTTTATACATTTATATATTTGAATGGCTTATGGCTATAATCTGTACTTGTTGTTTGTTTGTTGTTTGTGCAAATTTGAAATAATCTTCAATCAATCAATCAATCAATCAATCAATCAATCAATCAATCAATCAATCAATCAATCAATCAATCAATCAATCAATCAATCTCTCAAGGTAGCCAGCAAACGTCTTTCTCTGTCGGCAGCTTGGCATTGTTCCTTGTGGGTATTTTCTCTATAATGCTGGAGTTACATCATCACTGGTAGAGGCCTCCTCACAGCTGGAGTTACGTCATCACTGGTAGAGGCCTCCTCACAGCTGGAGTTACATCATCACTGGTAGAGGCCTCCTCACAGCTGGAGTTACATCATCACTGGTAGAGGCTTCAGCTGGAGTTACATCATCACTGGTAGAGGCGTCCCTGTCAGCGTCAGGTTTCACATTGTCGTGCTGCCGTGTCGGATGCTTCATCAAATTAGATGTATGTATGTATGTATGTATGACCTGCTGGCTCGCACGCATCATCTACCGAGGACAGCGTATAAACGTAATCAACGTTATGGGAGGGTGAAAAAACAAGAGTTAAGATAAGATATTCCTTTATTGATCCCCTTGGGGAAATTCAGGCATCATAGCAGCATGGGGGGAGGGGGGGTACAGGTAGTAAAACAACAACACAGTGTACAGGTAGTAAAAACAACACAGGCAGTGTAAACAATTTGGTCAATATGGTCAATATAATTTACTATCTGACTAGCTGAAGAAATATTCACGTTATTCACAGTGTCACATAAGGTGCAGTATGCATAAGGTAGTGTTATAATTTACTATCTACTGAGTATACATTATTCACAGTATCACGGTATCCACTGAAATATACATTATTCACAGTGTCACAGTATCCACATAAGGTGCAGTAAGCCTAAGGTAGTGTAGGTTGTCCTCCTTGGGTTCCTATAAGTCCCAGGTAGCATTAGTAACTGTAATATAATTGCTATTTTGGAAAGCCGTATACTTTACTCACAACTAGGATAGTAATGAAATGACAGAGAGTAAGGTGTTACTGCCCAACACTGGTCTTGGCGCTTACATTCATTGTATTCATTGTAAAGTGTAATGAACAAGTTTCATAAGAGACTATACATCCATTATATATTATATATATATTTTTACTTGAATTGGAAGTTTACATAAGCCCTTATGGAGCATATGAACCGTGCAAAACAACCTCATGTAAATCAATTCAAAACACTGTAATGTATTTCTAAAACAAAATGTTCAAAATTAACAAAATGTTCATATATAACTGTTGTGAAGGGCCAGATTAAACCGAATATATATATTTATTTATATATATATATTTAATTGTATTTGTATATTCTCTAATATTCCCTGATATCCCTTGTATATTCCTTGTACAATATGCATTGAATATCCATTCTAGCCTACTGAACATCCCATAATAGTCTCCATTCTACTATTGGTCGAGACCTTGGTGCCAGGCTGCCATACCCCCCAGACCCAGTTCAAACGTACCGCTCAACATGTACGAACAAGTCCTAGTTCCGCGTAGGAATCTGGCTACCGCACCACTAACGGTACTATTTGTTCATAGTGCGTATATATACTGCGCTACTAAAGTAGGACTTTCTTTTTAGTCCAGTTTCTTACCCTCCAATAGAGTGACAGACGTAAAGCCTCCCCGCGACGCCACGTGTGGGAGTAAGGCCAAGTTCGGCCTACCATCGGTATTGAGACATTGTGTATATTAATATTTGAATAGTCATATTTGGCACTATATCGTCGAGTTGGACGTAGTCTATTAAGCTAATAATAGTCTGTTAATATATAGTGCTTCGTACGGGGAGAATACTACCGTAGTCAGTACCCCATCGTTTCGGGCAGAGAACTGGCTGCTTATCCAGGATGGTCGACCCCATGTGAGATTGCATCTGAGGAGCCCCAGAGCCGACGAGCGAGTGGACCTGTATACCGGATTATTCTACCGACGACAGCCCGCCTTCCCAGGCACGGATTATGCTTTGTGTACAGTGATTATTCCATGGATAAAGACCCCCGACACTGCCGTGTGTTGGAACCCCCCCCCCCTGGAGAGGACGCAAGGTGAGGAGACGCTCTGCAAGACGAGGTCGCTTCACGTCTCTCCCCCGTGGACCGGAGAGAGCCGGCTCACAGAGAGTCCACCTGCTTTCATCCGTGGTCCAAGGATCGCTGGCGCACCGAGCTGCACTACTGTGGGTTCACCCAGGATACCCTTAGCCGGACGAGGCAGCCAGACTCTACCCCCCCCCCCCCCCCTCCTACTCCTGTTGTCTTACAAGCGACCGGATTAACCCCCCTAGTGTATCCAGTCTTATAATCATTAAAGTATCATTGCTGTTATTCCTTAACTATTCCAGGTCGTATATTTACCACCTGCGCCATCAGAGATTGGACATTCTCTATTGATATACCGACGAATACTCTTTGCCATAAAAGTGCATACTATTTCAATTCATAAATGTAATTAAGTGATTAAGTGCTTGCTCTACACACCATTGCTGTGTAGGAATAAATACATACTTCGACTTCGTACATTTGTGTTGGATCCGTTTCATCTACGTGAGAGTGTTTATCATAATATATTTATGCCGAGTACTGGGTGGCCGAATATAAAGTACAAAGGTAGTGGTAGTAAGTATCATATCTAGTAATACAGTCAGGGAATTGTACCCCTCAGTTACAATTGGTCCTTCGAGCCGGAGGGTAATTAGTGTAATATTAATATAGTGTTATTAATATTGAAATGGCCTATGATGAACACTCCACGAAACGATCCTCCTAACCAACACCCGCAGCGCGAACGACGGCTCCCTCAGTACTTAGAGGCTTACGCTGTCAGTCAACAACCTAGTCTTCTACTAACAGTAAACGCGGTAAAACTAGAAAGTAAAAGTATGTCTAACCCCAACGCCCAGACTACCCCGACCATAGAGGCCCCTACGGGTTCTAATGTAACTGACCAAGTTCACGGTGGGGACCAGTGGGAACCAGACATGACTTCACACCCCGCCAGTACTGAAGAAGTAGTCCCCGATGAGTCCCGGGAGGAATACAACGCTACCGAGAGAGAACTCGGCACGGAAGAAGACGGGGAGAGCACCGTGGAGATAGAGCTCCAAGGCCCCGCAAGGAGTACCCCGAGGGAAGGCTCCCCTATACAACCGCCTTCTCCCAGCGAGGCAGAGAGGACCCTACAGCAGGCCTTCCTCATCAGCCTGAACGCCGCTGCTGAACGCGACCGACTGCAGATCCAGCAGCGGAGCGAAGAAGAGCATATACGTCTAGAAATAAGACGCATTCAGAGGGAAGAGAATGTGGCCCGAGACCGAGCAGACAGCCAGCGAGCAGCTGCTGGTGCTCTACGGGACGCAGAGCGCGACAGACAGCAAGCGCAACTAATAGAACAGCTGATCAGACGGACAACACCCTCTCCCTCCGCCAGAGGCTCCAGGAACTCGTCTAGACACACCTCCAGGGCGGCATCCCCTAGCCGAGTAAACAACCCTGAACTTGACCAACAGACGAGGTCTATACCCCCCACAGACCACCTCCCCCCACCGGTCCAAGCGAGACCTAGCAACCGGGAAGGAGCAGCATATCCTGTGGAGAGGCTAAACCAGAGACTACAAGCACTGGATGACCTAACTGAAGACGAAGAGGAAGAGGAGGAGAACCACGCCCGACGACAGCACAGTACTCTACCGGACCAGGAGGTCCGGTACAGCCCAGGCTATACTCCCGCGGAGCTGCGCTACAGACCCCCGACTCTATACACGGGTGAGCACGACGCACGACCCGCACCTGGAGGAACAGCACCTGGACAAGCGGGCCATGGTACACTGCCGGTACCAGCCCATACCAAGGAGCGGGAGGAGACTCGCCTAGGAGGCCTCTCCCCCAACGCTCGCCGATGTATCCACAGTCAGCGTCATACATTGGCACGCCTATGGTACCCGACTTCACCCAAGAGAACCGGGCCCAGTATACAGAACTCCGCATGTGTCTGGAGACCATGTTGGTGGATGTATTGGATGAACGCCATAAATACGCCATCCTACTGAAGCACTTAAAGGCACCCCGCGCACATAATATAGCGCTCGCCTACGCGACTTCCACCACCCCATACACAGCAGCGCTGGTAGCATTGGACCAGAGGTATGGGCGCATATGGGATTACGTGATCCAGGAGATCCGACACATCGACCGATTACCCCCAGCAATAGACAATCGAGCACTGGACGACCTGTCCATCAGAGTGCAGTCCCTGGTAGGGATGTTGGGAGCGCAGAGAGAGAAGGGGAGGCATGAACTTTACGCCAACTCAAATGTGGAAAGGATCTTGGAGAAGCTGCCGCCCGCTCGACAGGAGCGTTTTAGGCGGCAGAGAGACCACCGAGACCCGAATGGCCCCGAACCGAACCTCCTCGATCTAGCAGACTTCCTGGCGAGAGAAGTCAGCAGCCTACGGCTAGATACATTCGGACGGAGCACCCCTGGCTCCAGAGAAGGAACCAGACGACTAAATGATGGAAGAAGATCGGTGACTGTGATGCACCAATCGGAGTCAGTACCGAGCAGCAGGAGCCACAGTACCCCCTCCAGAACGGAGAAGTGGAAGATAGTGTGCCCCTACTGTGAGAAAGAACACTGGCTAGCGCAATGTGACTCCTTCCCCAAGCTGAACGCGGAGGAAGCAAGTCAATGGATAAAGTCCAACAAGCGCTGTTTTCGCTGTGCGCGCTCACACATGGCAGCCGAATGCCGCTTAAAGAAAAGGTGCACCAAGTGCGATGGAGCCCATCTGGACATACTTCACGACAGTAACAGACGGCGCCCTTCACCCGCACCATCCAGCAGCAAAGCGAGCGTCATGTACAACGATCCCGCCAGCAGCAGTGGAGCCCGAGTACTCCTAAAAGTAGTGCGTGTGACACTAAGCTACCAGAATAAAGTCCTGGACACTTACGCCGTCCTCGATGACGGGTCAGAGAAGACCCTTCTGCTCGCCTCCGCTGCGGCCCAGCTAGGGCTGCGGGGAAGCGAAACCCAAATGACAATTCGGACAATAAGACGAGATTTGAAGACGATAAAGGGCGAGAATGTCTCATTCTCTATCGCAGCAAGCGGCCAGCCTGAGCGACGGTACCAGATTACAGACGCTTTCACCAGCCAAGAAATAGGACTGTCGCGGTACACATACCCCGTCGCCAAGCTGATGGAGAAATATGCACATCTGCGCAAGTTACCGATCCCGCTCATAGACAATGCTATGCCGACCCTGTTGATAGGCTCCGACCATGCAGACCTCATTGTCCCGATAGACCGGGTTCATACCGGACCCCGAGGCTGTCCTGCAGCAGTCGAGACCCGTTTGGGATGGACTCTCCAAGGCCCGCTCGCCAAATCTCTCAACCGAAGTACAGCCACTAGATGTCTCCACTCCCGAGTCACAGAGGGAGAAACCGCACTCCTGCAACACGTAGAGCGGTTATGGACCTTGGAACAAATGCCCTTTAAGAACGGAAAGAAAGACATTCGCTCTAAAGATGACATTTACGCCATTCACCTCCTCGAGACAGGGACCAAGAGAGTCCCGGTCAACGGCGTGTTGAGATACGCCACGCCACTCCTGCGGCGAGAAGGAATGCCTACTTTCCACGCCAAGACAGACGCCACAGAACGGTACCTGCTGAACACGGAGCGGCGCTTAGCCAAGAACCCCGCCCAAGAGAGTGTATACCGCGCTGAGATTGAGAAGCTCATCACAGCGGGACACGTCACAAAGATGGACATTAAAGAGGCTGACCAGACCACTGAATCGTGGTACGTGCCTCACCACAAGGTCCATCACAACGGTAAAGACCGCATAGTATTTAACTGCAGCTACCAGATCGGATCCCAAAATCTGAATAAAGAGTTACTGCCCGGTCCCACACTCGGCCCCTCCCTACTCGGCGTTCTACTCCGCTTCCGCCAGGAAAAGGTGGCCATCAGCGGGGACATTAAAGGAATGTTCCTGCAGGTGAGATTAGTAGAGGAGGACAAGCCCCTGTTACGGTTCCTATGGAGAGAGAAGCCAGGAGATGAGCACCCAGCCATCTACCAATGGGAAGTCCTCCCCTTCGGAACGACGTGCAGCCCCTGCTGTGCTACATTTGCACTACAGAAACATGTAGCAGAGGACCCAGCAGCGGACGAAGAGGTCCGACACAGCGTAAAGAACAGCTTCTACGTAGACAACTGTCTACAAAGCCTTTCAACCCAGGAAGAAGCCGAGGCTCTCCTGATTAAACTCCGCGCCTCATTGATCAAAGGCGGCTTTGATCTCAGGCAGTGGGCCAGCAGCGATCCGCAAGTACTGCGCAGCCTCTCCTCCGAGGACAAGGCAGCCAGCAGCGAGACCTGGATGGCTACAATCCCGGGAGAAGCCCAGGAGATGACCCTGGGATTGGTGTGGCGATTCAAAACAGATTCGCTTCACTACAGACACAAGCCCCTGACTACGGAGCAGGGAAGGCCGGCGGCGGCGCCGACCACCAGACGGAGTGTGTACACAACACTCGCCCGACAATATGACCCGCTAGGATGTATTCTACCGTACACCACCAGGGCAAAAATGATTGTACGAGCATTGTGGGACAAGGACCAGGGCTGGGACGACCCCATTCCCGCACACCTTGAATCCACCTGGAGAGAGTGGGAGATGGAGCTCCACTCACTCCCAGGCATTAATATGCGCCGAAGCTACTTCCCACCCACGGTGAGGCCAGAGACATGTAAAATGGACTTACACGTCTTCAGTGACGCCTCAGAGGTCGCATACGGATCAGTAGCCTACTTGCGGGCCCAAGAAGAGGGGGGAGAGATCTACACAGCATTTGTCCTCGCCCGCTCGAGAATAGCCCCACGCAAGCAACAATCTATCCCACGTCTAGAGCTCTGCGCAGCCCTAGCCGGAGCGCACCTAGCCACGCTCATCTAATGTGAGCTCACCATACCGGTGTCTAGAACAATCCTGTGGTCAGATTCCACGACAGTACTCGCCTGGATCAAATCGGACTCATGCAAGTACAAAGTCTTCGTGGGAGTCAGAGTCACCGAGATTCAAGACTTAACCGAAGAGTTAACCGGAGAAACAGAGTGGCGCTACGTTGATACAAAACAGAACCCAGCTGACGTCATCACCCGGGGAATGCCCCTAGATGACCTCACCCGTCGCAATGTCTACAGTGACGGCCCAGCATTCCTAACGCTCCCGGAAGGAGAGTGGCCCACGCCTATCCCGAGGGAAGCCAGTCAGGAGGAGGCTGAGAATAAGAAGCCTGTGTTCTGTGGATTGAGCACTGTTATCTCCGCAGACCCCAACATAGATGATTGCACTACCATAGAGAGTGCACAACAAAGGACATTCCTACTGCACTACCTACCGTCTCTACAGACCCGCCAGAAGTGGGTAAAGGAGAGAGACAATTTGACAGAAGGAACAGTCGTCATGATTATTGATCAATCACTGCCCAGAGCTATGTGGCCGGCCGGCCGCGTAAGCAAAGTGATCACCGGTGCCGACGGCAAGGTCCGAGCAGCTGAAGTGCTTGTCCAGGGTCGCACTTACACCCGTCCCGTGGCGAGGCTCATAGAACTGCCCCGACTCCCAGACACAATCGATGATGACCATGACCCTATAACCCTATGACTTTGTGAAGTTGACTGACCCCTACAGCAAACCCTTATGTGTAAATAGACAACGCGATTAATCTGTCTCTGCTTAACTGATTAGGTCTGGGACCAATCAGGGGGTGGCTGTTGTGAAGGGCCAGATTAAACCGAATATATATATTTATTTATATATATATATTTAATTGTATTTGTATATTCTCTAATATTCCCTGATATCCCTTGTATATTCCTTGTACAATATGCATTGAATATCCATTCTAGCCTACTGAACATCCCATAATAGTCTCCATTCTACTATTGGTCGAGACCTTGGTGCCAGGCTGCCATACCCCCCAGACCCAGTTCAAACGTACCGCTCAACATGTACGAACAAGTCCTAGTTCCGCGTAGGAATCTGGCTACCGCACCACTAACGGTACTATTTGTTCATAGTGCGTATATATACTGCGCTACTAAAGTAGGACTTTCTTTTTAGTCCAGTTTCTTACCCTCCAATAGAGTGACAGACGTAAAGCCTCCCCGCGACGCCACGTGTGGGAGTAAGGCCAAGTTCGGCCTACCATCGGTATTGAGACATCGTGTATATTAATATTTGAATAGTCATATTTGGCACTATATCGTCGAGTTGGACGTAGTCTATTAAGCTAATAATAGTCTGTTAATATATAGTGCTTCGTACGGGGAGAATACTACCGTAGTCAGTACCCCATCGTTTCGGGCAGAGAACTGGCTGCTTATCCAGGATGGTCGACCCCATGTGAGATTGCATCTGAGGAGCCCCAGAGCCGACGAGCGAGTGGACCTGTATACCGGATTATTCTACCGACGACAGCCCGCCTTCCCAGGCACGGATTATGCTTTGTGTACAGTGATTATTCCATGGATAAAGACCCCCGACACTGCCGTGTGTTGGAACCCCCCCCCCTGGAGAGGACGCAAGGTGAGGAGACGCTCTGCAAGACGAGGTCGCTTCACGTCTCTCCCCCGTGGACCGGAGAGAGCCGGCTCACAGAGAGTCCACCTGCTTTCATCCGTGGTCCAAGGATCGCTGGCGCACCGAGCTGCACTACTGTGGGTTCACCCAGGATACCCTTAGCCGGACGAGGCAGCCAGACTCTACCCCCCCCCCCCTCCTACTCCTGTTGTCTTACAAGCGACCGGATTAACCCCCCTAGTGTATCCAGTCTTATAATCATTAAAGTATCATTGCTGTTATTCCTTAACTATTCCAGGTCGTATATTTACCACCTGCGCCATCAGAGATTGGACATTCTCTATTGATATACCGACGAATACTCTTTGCCATAAAAGTGCATACTATTTCAATTCATAAATGTAATTAAGTGATTAAGTGCTTGCTCTACACACCATTGCTGTGTAGGAATAAATACATACTTCGACTTCGTACATTTGTGTTGGATCCGTTTCATCTACGTGAGAGTGTTTATCATAATATATTTATGCCGAGTACTGGGTGGCCGAATATAAAGTACAAAGGTAGTGGTAGTAAGTATCATATCTAGTAATACAGTCAGGGAATTGTACCCCTCAGTTACAATAACATCATATTAACACTTTCAGTGCCGGCCATAACGTTGATTAATGTCCTTGAGTGCCATCATAATATAAGATAAGATAAGATAAGATAAGATATTCCTTTATTGATCCCCTTGGGGAAATTCAGGCATCATAGCAGCATGGGGGGGAGGGGGGGAGGGGTACAGGTAGTAAAACAACACAGTATACAGGTAGTAAAAGACAACACAGGCAGTGTAAACAATTCAATTCCACTTCAATGATAGCGTTAAAAACACATAATCTATGGCTATGTGTCTAATCTGCCCGTCGCTTATCAATGACTTGTTTGCAGTCAACATTGTCGAAACGGATTGTTTTTTAATCGGTTCATATCCTTTTTATAGCATTTCAAAAAGCTATCGTTTTCTCAAAATGTTTCGGAAAATAGAAAGATTCCCTCATAAACGGCATTTATTGGAATATTCTCGAATACACTAGACACGTTGTCATTTGTCGGCCTATTTATGAATCGTTTTCAAATAAACGCTAGATTATCGATAGTATATGTGTACTTATGCACGCTATAGAATAATAATAATGGATTGGATCTATATATCGCTCTTCATGACACCCCAGTGACCCCAGCGAGCTGAGAAATCGATTACCTCATTTCCTCAACATCACACACACACACACACACACACACACACACACACACACACACACACACACACACACACACACACACACACACACACACACACACACACACACACACACACACACACACACACACACACACACACACACACACACACACACACACACACACACACACACACACACACACACACATATACACATACGGGACACGCTGTTATCTCAGTGAATACAGCTCTGATTATCCTAAAACTGGTGACATAGACTCCTTACCTTAGATCAGATGTTCTCCAAAAAGATTATTCCAATTCCTGATCGCCATTCCAAATATCGATCGCGTTTATTGATTGATTATTGGCTGCTGTAAATATATATTCCAGGCTGCTTTCCAACTCACGGTCACTTCCATGTTCATCAGATCCCTCGCCAGCATAATTATTCAGCAGTTATTATAATGGAGCCACACAGATCCACCAGTCTAATCGAATGGCCTGCAGTTACACAGGGATAGACGATAGGGGGCGGTATTTTCCCATCTGAGCTCCTAGAGGGGCTGCTGTACCAACGGGAGACTCGGTTGATGAAATATGAATTCAGATCGCTAATAAAAAAATCAAACGACAATTCGCGTCGTCGGCACTCAACGGGGGGCATGAAAAGACGACATAACACGTCGCTGGCACTCAAAGTGTACTAGGTAATGTATACGGGATGTTGTGGACCTACAGGTGAGTGGCTGGGAGCTGGAAAGCGGGGAGATCTTCGCTGTGCTGAACTGGGTGCTGCACATCTACAACAGGTGAGAGCAGGCTTTCCATATCCACATCTATCACCATATCTGCTTGGGTACGGACTATAACGTGTCAGATGATCCAATCCATGTTCATCGTGTTGGCCCTGCACGGTAATGGGAAGTGTGATACAATCAATCGATTTTCACAGATCATTTTGTGAGAAATTTGAGTTACTTTTAGTTTTTTTTGCATCGATTTAGACAACAAAATTGTGTATAGCTTTCTCAAAAATAAATGCACAATATGATATCACAGTTGGTCCAGTATTGTCCAGCCCTAGTACACAATATGATATCACATTTTGTCCAGTATTGTCCAGCCCTAGTACACAATATGATATCACAGTTGGTCTGTATTGTCCAGCCCTAGTACACAATATGATATCACAGTTGGTCTGTATTGTCCAGCCCTAGTACACAATACGATATCACAGTTTGTCCAGTATTGTCCAGCCCTAGTACACAATATGATATCACAGTTGGTCTGTATTGTCCAGCCCTAGTACACAATATGATATCACAGTTGGTCTGTATTGTCCAGCCCTAGTACACAATATGATATCACAGTTGGTCCAGTATTGTCCAGCCCTAGTACACAATATGATATCACAGTTGGTCCAGTATTGTCCAGCCCTAGTACACAATACGATATCACAGTTTGTCCAGTATTGTCCAGCCCTAGTACACAATACAATATCACAGTTTGTCCAGTATTGTCCAGCCCTAGTACACAATACGATATCACAGTTGGTCTGTATTGTCCAGCCCTAGTACACGATATGATATCACAGTTGGTCTGTATTGTCCAGCCCTAGTACACAATATGATATCACAGTTTGTCCAGTATTGTCCAGCCCTAGTACACAATACGATATCACAGTTGGTCTGTATTGTCCAGCCCTAGTACACAATACGATATCACAGTTTGTCCAGTATTGTCCAGCCCTAGTACACAATATGATATCACAGTTTGTCCAGTATTGTCCAGCCCTAGTACACAATATGATATCACAGTTGGTCTGTATTGTTCAGCCCTAGTACACAATACGATATCACAGTTTGTCCAGTATTGTCCAGCCCTAGCCAACAGCGCTGTGTAAGAGACTAGCCACCATTGCTGTGATGTTTTACATTTGACATTTACATGTAAATGTAATGTAGTGTAGTGATGTAGTCTGGTTATTCAGTCGACAGGCGGGTGACAGTGGCTCGGGAGGTAGAGCAGTCGTCTGGTAATCCGGAGGTTCCCGTTTCGATTCCCGCTCCCTCCCGGCCAGCATGTCGAAGTGTCCTTGAGCATGACACTTAACCCCTAACTGCTCCCGATGAGCAGGTTGGGACCTTGCATTACCCCATCAGACGAAGAACTACATAAGTGTGTTTGTCTTCAGACGCATGGCATTTTCAAATGTCAAAGTATTGTATACACTGACTAAAGTATACACTATTGTATATAGGCTACACTAAAGACGCTAGATGTGCTGTGTACTTTCAGGCGATGTATGAAATTCACACTCTGAACACATTGACAATACAACTGCAAGTATGTGGGTCTAACCCTTTCACTACCACACAACCAAATGGTTAACCCTTTCACTGTGACAATACAGAAGGTTAACCCTTTCACTGCCACACAACAAAGGGTTAACTCTTTCACAACCACACTACAGAAGGTTAACCCCTTCACTACCACACTACAGACGGTTAACGCCCTTTGGTTCCATGCCTCACTTCCTTGATGATGAAAAATTCTTGTTAGAATCTCGAAGGATCTAACGTGGTTGTCTTGACAGTCCAGATATGATGGGTCATCCGGACCTGGTGGCTGAGATGGAGGCCGAGGACCTGGGACCCCTCATCCCCGTGGAGGGCCTGGAGCAGCTGCAGAACAAATACGTACAGAGCGTCCGGGTGAGAGGGCCGCGTGTTACACATCCATGTGACAGAAGAACCAAACCTCCTGTCTGCATTAAAGAAAAGTGTGGGGGGGGACCTCATATCTGCACTTTGTGAGGCACTAATACCTGGTCGGTATTGTTAACACATTGGGCGCCAGATCTGAGATTTCTCGGGTTAACTCGCCAGCGGTTGAGCGCCAGACCCGAGATTTCTCTGGTTTTGGTCGTTTTTTCTTTTATTCAATATTTTTATTCATTACAGGTTCACGGACCTCTGTGTTACCATAGGAAATCATTCTGAGATCCCCAAAGTGCAATACCGTGCTTTGGTTTCTTGTTTGTTTTCAACTGCTAGGCAGTGGTGGTTACTTTGTTTTTTCCCGCCCATTTATTTTATACTGGTGTTTTGTGTTTTCTATAGCTTTTATTTGTATTTATTTTATTCTTTCTTTCACATCACTGCGATTCCAGTGGTTACCCCTCTGGGGTAACTTTTAAGATTCCCCTTTTTGTGTGTGTGTGTGTGTGTGTGTGTGTGTGTGTCAAGTCAAGTCAAGTCAAGAGTTTTATTTGTCACGGCATACGGATATACAATGAAATGCGGGTGGTCTTGCCCGCAACGATGTGCAATTGTTACAACATATAATAGAATCCAATACAAAAATTTGTGCAATAAAATTGTGCAATAACAGGTAGCAGGTAACAATACATTTGTGCAATAACGGGTAACAGTTAACAGTTAACAGTAGTAGTAATAGTAGTGCAATACACTGTTACTGTTGCTAATACTAATTTAAAGTGGCCTTTCCTTTTGGCAATAAGTGGGGTGCGTGCGGCCTGAGTGTGTGCCCGCTCATGCTAAAGTGTTACAGTGGTACTCAATGTTCATTGTTCAGGACTCTGATGGCCTGGGGGAAGAAGCTGTGTGTGTGTGTGTGTGTGTGTGTGTGTGTGTGTGTGTGTGTGTGTGTGTGTGTGTGTGTGTGTGTGTGTGTGTGTGTGTGTGTGTGTGTGTGTGTGTGTGTGTGTGTGTGTGTGTGTGTGTGTGTGTGTGTGTGTGTGTGTGTGTGTGTGTGTGTGTGTGTGTGTGTGTGTGTGTGTGTGTATTAGCAGCATTAGCATTATCATATTAAGATGTGTTATTAGCAGCATTAAGATGTGTTATTAGCATAGAGGCAGGCGACTGGCTGTTTTCAGGACAACATTTTTTAAATACACTGAGCACAGAGTGACAGTACAAACTCTGGCATATCTTCCTGGACTTTTAACCTCTTACTCTTTACGTTTTACATCGACATTTTAAATGTTTACATTTATTACTGTACATTTGACTGTATATTACTGTATATCTTTGGCTGTATATTTTAGAATGTATATACATATTTTAGAATGTATATCCCTGACTGCATTTTTATTCTTATTTGTGATTTGTGATTTTTGACTACCTAAATGTTTATTGTGAGCGATCTGTAGTGCTGAATTTCCCTCTGGATCAATAAGGTACTTCTATTCTATTCTATTCTATTCTATTCTATTCTATTCTATTCTATTCTATTCTATTCTATTCTATTCTATTCTATTCTATTCTATTCTATTGTCATTGTGTAGAAGAGCGTGTCAGAGTGGATGCACAAGGCTCTGGAGGTTGAGCTGACGGACTGGCAGAGAGACCAGGAGCCAGACACAGACCATGAGGGCTTCTATCAAACTAGTCTACCTACTATTATCACACAGGTAACCTTATACTATTATCACACAGGTAACCTTCCTAGTATCTTGTATATTGATAAATAACTTATTACATATTAATATGATATTGTAAGGAAGGGGCAGGACCAGATAAGCTTTGCATCTTTCTGTCCCTTCTCGAACAAAACCATTTCCCCTTCTATGCTGTGGCATGCTGGGGGGGCTACACCAACTCGAGGGACACCAACAAGCTCAACAAGCTGGTGAGGAAGGCTAGCTCTGTGGTGGGAGTCGAGCTACCTAGACTAGAGGTGATGGCAGAGAGGGGGATGAGAAGGAAGCTGACTGCTATCCTGGAGAATCCCTCCCACCCCCTCTACGACGAGCTAGTCAAGATGAGAAGCACGTTCAGCCACAGACTCATACCGCCTCGGACAGTCCTTCATACCAGCGGCCATCAGGCTCCACAACAGTGGGCAGGGACTGCTGCCAGACATCCAACTAGAACTAATAGGAACCCAAGGAGGACAATAACACTACCTTATGCATACTGCACCTTATGTGTGTACGAGATGCAAAGGCCACCACTTTCTCAGTGCCATCTGCATGAAATTGAGTGAATACCCCACCCAACCCGTAGTCACTTGCATCGGTGGAGATCACTGTGTGGAGAGCAGGGTCAAACAGAGCGAGAGCTGGGCTGTTTACCAGTAGCTGTTTGACTTGATCAAAACTGTTTTGCGCAGCGTCAGTCCATGTGAAGGTGTCTGTAGTGCTCACACACTCACGCATAGGGGCTACGACTGTCGCTAAATTAGGCAGAAACTTTGAGTACCAGGATACCAGTCCTAGAAAGGAACGCAGGGAGACAGCATCGGAGGGAGCAGGAGCTTTCAGAACTGCGTCGGTGTGTTCTTTGACTGGCAGGATACCATCAGCTGAGATGATGTGTCCCAGGTAGCGAAGGGAGAGCTTGTTGAAGTGACATTTATCCTCATTGAGCATTAGGCCAACATCATCTAGCCTCCGCCGCACCGTCTTCAGGTTTTTATTGTGGACGGCAGCGGTAGGACCGTAGATGATCAGGTTGTCCAAGTAGCTTTGAACGCCTGGACTGTCCTTGAGAATTGTAGCCATCATTTTCTGGAAGGCAGAGGGCGCCGAAGCCAGACCGTACGGGACCCTACAGAACCTGAACAGGCCCTCGTGCGTGATAAATGCCAGTGCTTCTCAAACTTTTTCTGTCAGGCCCCCCTTTGGCGGACCAAAATATCTTATCTCTCTGTGAATTTACAGTGCGTCCATTGCGCGTTTGGCGAGACCCCCTTGATGAGCGCCTGTAGCCCCCTCCTTTTCCCTGCCATGGCCTGCGCACTGTCAGAGCAAAAGCCCACACAGTTCTCCCATTTCAGTCCATGTTCTGTCAGGTAACTGTCAATAATTTTGAAGAGCTCATCACCTGTCGCTCTGTTTTTGACATATTTGCAAAACAGCAGATCTTCACTCAGTGACTGGGAATTTACAAAGCGAACATAGGAAATAAGCAAACAGTCTTTATTGCTGTCAGTCTTTGACAAGGCAACACACATGTCATCCTCAAGGCTCAACTTGGCCCTATATTTTGTTTTCAGAGCTGTCATGGATGAAAAGCCAGCTTCACACAGATATGTGGTGCTGAATGGTATCAACACCTTAACTGCTGCATCATGAGATACTTGGTACTCAGCACCACACTCTGAAACTAGCTCTCCAGGTGGTATCAGATGAGATTTCAATGAGTTCTTCCAAGAGTTTGGATGGAGATGTGTCAGGAAGCTTTGTCTCAATGTTGTCTGTAAATGTTTTTTTTATCAAGAGTAACTTGGTGATCCTTTTCTGTGTTTTATTAAATAATAATTTTTCAGATTTTGAGAAATGGTCAAACTTATCCAAATATGGTATTTTTATGGAGAACAGTGCAGCTGCAACAGATAGCACTTTAGTGATAATTTTCTGTAATCCAAAAAAAAAAATCGTCTTTTTTTTAAATCTCAAGGCCCCCCCTGTCATGCCTCTGCGCCCCCCCTGGGGGGCGCGCCCCCCACTTTGAGAAACACTGCGGTAAGGTCACGGCTCTCCTCATGCAACGGTACCTGGTAGTATGCATTTGCCAGGTCAATCGTGGAGAACACTTTTGCTCCCCGCAGGTTGGAGAGTAGTTCATCCATGTGTGGCAGTGGGTAACAGTCCATAACCACAGCCTTGTTCGGTTCACGGAGGTCCATGCACATGCGGATTCCACCGTTTTTCCTCTGTGTCACCACGATCGGTGACACCCATGGAGAAGCGTCCACCCTCTCGATGACACTTGCTTCCAGTAGTCGCTGTAGTTCAGTAGAGACAGCGTCCCTGACCGCGAAAGGTAAGCGGCGTAACTTCTGGTGCACTGGCTTAACAGTAGGGTACATTTTTACACAATGCACAAAGCCTTTTGCACAGCCAAATGCCGTAGGAGCTGTGACAGTAGTAGCCATCACAGGGGCAGGTGTAGACGGCGTAGGAGCGGAGGAGGGGAGGACAGTAGTTCCACTAATGCAGAGGTGGAGTGCAGTCAACAGGTCCATTCCCAGCAGGGGAGTTCCTTTATCCACAACGTAAAATGTAGCAGGGACCGTGACATTGTCTCTCCTCACCTGAGCCTGTAGGCACCCCATGACAGGTATGCTAGCCTTGGTCTACGACACCAGCCGAACAGTAGGTGCAGATAGGGTAGTTTCACTGAAGTATTTCTCATAAGTAGACAGTGGCATTATGGATACTGCTGAGCCTGTGTCCACAACCAGTCTCAATTCCTGAGCCTGGGTAGTATGTGTGTGTACATGCACATTGCACACAATCCTTTTTGTAATGTCAGAAGCTCCCAAGCATAGCACTGTAGTTTCAGGAATTTCCACTGTACTCACCGACTGTGTTTTAGCACGGCAGACACGAGCAAAATGTCCTGTTTTCTGGCATAATTTGCAAGTCACTTTCACTGCTGGACATTGTGAAGAGTTCGCCAGGTGGTTCCCCGAGCCACATCGGTAGCAAGAGCGACTGGAAGCAGAATCAGTAGCAGCAGCAGGTTTAGCTGGACGGGAGCGCTGCCAGTCCCGTTTCTTGAAAGTATTCTGAGACCGCGGCATCACAGCATGTACTGGAGCAGCACGCTCGGTACTGATAGCTTTAGCATGCAGTGTAGCTGCTTCAAACTGCGTAGCTAGATTGATAGCTTTGTCCAGCGTCAAACCTGGTTCAAGCAGCAGACGTTCCCTTATCTGTGGGCTAGCTACATGTTCAATCAACTGACCCCGGAGATTTTCCTCAGTTTTATTATCAAAGTCACATCTGGTAGCTAGGTCAAGCAAAGCAACGACGTATTGTGCAATGCTTTAATGCGGTGCTTGTGCACGCTTTCTGAACGTCTGTCGCTCGACTACTACGTTGATTCTTGGAGTGAAATGTGCATCCAACGTTGCCACGGCGTTAGCCACAGAATCACCTGTATCTGGCAATGTGTAGAAAATCCGCTGACCCTCGGTACCCAGGCAATGTAGAAGGGTAGCTCTCTTCCGAGCTTCGGACCAGCCATTTCCAGTCGCATTTATTACCAGAATTACCAGTAATTCGTGAACATCTGGTGCCAAGTCTTGAACGGCATAGTAGGTTCTCCGGGGCAGGGTAAAAACGCCGTCGGAGAAGGCACATGTAAATTAGCCATTTCTCCTGCAGTAAAAGCATCGTTAAAAAATTCCCCGGTTCAACTTCACTCGTCGCCGATTGTTATGTTGTACGTACGTAGTATTTTGTATGTAGGTATAGGTGTAGTAATAAGACTCAGGAAGCAGGATTACTCTTTAGCCTTTTAGTTAAGCATAGCAAGGTACGAGCATGGTACAGCATGGTATCATCATACAGCATCGTGTACTCTTCTTCTGCACTTCCTTCTGTATGCATAACATGGCATTGTATCAACTACGCCCCATAGTGGAGACTCTTGGGAAGTACAGCTTCAACCTGTAATGTGAGAGGACACAACACCTACCTAGTACCTACTATTAGTCTACCTACTATTATCACACAGGTAACCTTCTTTCAAACATTCACACACTGACGGCAGAATACATTTGAATCTACCTCCCGACTGCCTCCCCTCCCCCACTGGCTCCTGTATTTTGTTGTCTGTTACTGTGGCTCTATGTTCCTGTGTATTCATATTGTTCCCTGTTTCCCTGTGGTTCTATGTTTCTTTGTTTTTCTTTTTGCCTATCGTCAGCAACTTTGCGTCATTGAGAAGCACTTTACAAAATAAATGAATTATTATTATTATTATTATTATTATTATTATTATTATTATTATTACAGCACCTACCACACTGGTAACGTCTCTGCATCAATGTCACCAAGACAAACTCCAGTGAATTTGTTGTAGGCAAACTAAACTACAGACGTATGTTCATTATAAATAGTCTGTGTTTTCTAATTGCCAGTTAATGAGTTGTGTTTGTGGTGTGTCTGTGTCTGTGGTGTGACCGTGTCTGTGGTGTGTCTGTGTCTGTGGTGTGTCCGTGTCTGTGGTGTGTCTGTGTCTGTGGTGTGTCTGTGTCTGTGGTGTGTCTGTCTGTGGTGTGTCTGTGGTGTGTCCGTGTCTGTGGTGTGTCTGTGGTGTGTCTGTGGTGTGTCTGTGGTGTGTCTGTGGTGTGTCTGTGGTGTGTCTGTGTCTGTGGTGTGTCCGTGTCTGTGGTGTGTCTGTGGTGTGTCTGTGGTGTGTCTGTGGTGTGTCTGTGGTGTGTCTGTGTCTGTGGTGTGTCTGTGTCTGTGGTGTGTCTGTGGTGTGTCTGTGGTGTGTCTGTGGTGTGTCTCTGGTGTGTCCGTGTCTGTGGTGTGTCTGTGGTGTGTCCGTGTCTGTGGTGTGTCTGTGGTGTGTCTGTGGTGTGTCCGTGTCTGTGGTGTGTCTGTGGTGTGTCCGTGTCTGTGGTGTGTCTGTGGTGTGTCTGTGGTGTGTCTGTGGTGTGTCTGTGGTGTGTCTGTGTCAGATGCTGGAGGAAAACGCTCGCGTGGCTCTGATGATTGGAGAGTCTCTGCGGGACCAGACCATTCAGATGGGCCTCTACGAGATGGAGAACCTGCTCAACAGGTGTGTGTGTGTGTGTGTGTGCGTCTGTGTCTGTGCGTGTGTGTGTGTGTGTGGTCTGTATACTGTATATATATTCTTGTTTCTTTGTCAGAGAAGTGATGTAGTGTGTGCGTCTGCCTGCCTGTCTATTGGTTGCCTCTCTGCTTTGCCTTAAAGTGAGTGTCTGTGTGTCAGAGAACAAGAAGCAACACGTTGATTCCATAAACTCTTCATGTCAAAACACAGATACACCTGTATAAAACACAGTTCTGTATCGTTAGTGGCTTAGCTTGGCATCGCTACTGCACTATCTCGCGTACGTGCACGCGTACTGAATAAACCACAAATGTACCTCTAATACCAGTATTAGTCTGACCACACCCCTCATCAGCTTACCTTCATAAGCAGGTGTGTGGTCACCTGCTCTCCTCCTTCTCGCTTTCACCACAAGGAAGAGGTGCCTCGGTAGATCCCCACACTTGACACCATGATGGAAGAAATTGGATTAGGAACAGCTTGGGAAACAAGGATACGTTGACATCATATCTTTATTTTCTCTCTCACTATTTTCGAGAAAATACGGCGATATTGTCTTCGTACTGGAGTGTCTAGAAGATGATGATCATTCTACAAACCCTCCACCGGTTTTCGTATTGGGAGCACGCCGCTGCATGCTTCTCAACTGCAGTTCCTTGCTGTGTTTGTTGGGGTGAAACCTGTCAGGCCACAGCTGAACTGTCGGACATGCCGCTGTTGTGAGGAGCGGTGCGTTCCAGGTTGGGTGAGTAGTGTTTGCTGGCGGGCTCCACTTGTCTGTTAGTGCTATGGGGGCTACTTGACAAAGTTTATGGAAACCGGCCCCAGGCTAGGGTCCTTTGTTTAGCCGTCTAGGCGACAGAAGGCCTTGGTCTGGCGACCATTATAGTTTTAACTAGTGGGCCGCGACCATTGACACTGGTGATCCCTGTGTGTTCTGGACGAGTGGATTCTCTCTGTCACCGTGTTAAGACCCCATCTTTCATATCCAAATGAGAGTATTCCTTCACGAGGGGATATGTGCATGTAATGTGCGATAGCGGCAGATTCATGTTCAAAGTCAGCTATACAGGCCAGTTGGTACTGTGCTGATTCCGCCGGACGTGTTAATGTCACCGTTGTGAAGCGGTGTTGACGTCTTGTTTTCTCTTTTCTCTTAAAAAGTGAGGAGGGTTCAGAACGGCGGCCTGTCTGGGTGAGTGTTATGTCATTGTTTACATGTTCATAGCTTACGGTTAGCCGGTCGGTGGCCTGGCGCGGGGTAGCTTGGCTTCTCGCGCGCCGCCGGGAGCTCGCTCCTGATCGCGTGCGTCGTAGATCGGCGTCTCGCGAGCGGAAGCAATAGCACCCGAACGGTTGGAGCAGCCGTTAGCTTGATGCTATTCTGTTGAACGTGCTTTGATTTTTAACATGTTTTACACTCTTGACCACGACGTCATCCTTGACAGGGGATGTTCGTCGACCCTGCCTGAGCCTAGACGGGGATTGCGTCAACAAAGAGGACTGTAGCGACTGGTGGAGCGGCGACGCTGCCCGGATCGAACAACACGGGACGGTTGTGTTCTACGGTGGCTTGTGACTGCACTTCGCTGATCTGCGTTCCGGGCAGGTACGGGGTTGGCCAGACCTCATAACACGTCTTCTGGTTTTACCTTGCTAAATGTATTGTGAATAACGGTGTTTTTTCCCAAAACGTGTGTTGTTGCAATGCATTTGAGATACGTTGCGGGTTGTGTGTGAGCTGTTTTTGTCACTGGCAGTTAGCTTCTCCGTGCAGATCGTGATGTATTGATCTGGTTGTTGTGTGAGAAACATCATGGTGTTTATGTGTACCGTGTACTCACTACTAAGGCAACTAACCTATGAAGCTATGCTTGGTGACGAGTGAGTAAAAGAATGTTCTTTCTCAGACTGTAATGACAATGAACAGTGAGTTCACACATTAACAGGTTTTCCTGTTTTAACTGGCCGTATTGAGGGTAAAATAGGAGGATTGTGTTTCCCCCCCCGGTTCCCTGGGGACTTTATCACCTCCTATCAGACATGTTGTGCATTAATTGTGTCTTTTGTGTGGTAGGGATACGATGTAACTCTCAGCTTGATTGCTGAGGTTGTGCTAAATCTGCTGGAGAAACTTATTTCCTATAGGGAAATTGGTTTGGTTGCTGTCATGTGTGCTTAGCAAGGCCTGTGGTCGATACTAATCAAGAATGATGTATTCTCTCATTGTGAAAAAAACGGCGTTCCTCTGTTGAGTGTTTTTGCCATTTTTTGTAGGTGATGATGGGTTGTGTGTGTCATGTGACCTACAACTGGGTTGTACTGGCCACAGAAGCACATGTGTATGTTGGACCGGGGTTCTTTGAGCCCTCTCTATTCTGTGTTTTTCCTTAGTAAAAATCAGATAGCAGGTTAGCTCGTGCGCTGTGTGGAGCTGTGAAACGCTTCATAGAGCTGACTATGACTGTGTCATATTCTCTTTTTGTCGTTACGTCGTATCATGGGTGTGGGGTCGTAAAGGGGTGAACTGGTAACCTTTCCTCTCCCCATTGTTCTGTCGGTCAGGGGTACACCCCCTGTCCTTCAAGGTTCCCGTCACGTGGCGGTTCGGCACGTTACGGGGGGGGGGGGGGGGGGTGGGAGGGAGTTCCTGGTCCCACGGCCTGGTATATTGGGCGTGTGCACCGCAGGAATTCCCCCGCCATAGAGTACGTCACCGTGCGCGTCTCTGTTGGTAGGACTTCCGTGTGCTGTTCAGGTCCATGTGATGGATCTGTTTTCAGGGGGGGTGGTCAGGGCTCCTCCTCACCAAGCGCCTACTCAGGCCTTCTGTGAGTTCGGACTCCTTCTTCCATGTGAGGAAGCCTCCATCAGAGTACAGAGCCTTCCTCCTCAGATTGTCAAAGTGAGTGGACCCTCTAGAAGGGTCCTTTTCTATTGTATGTATATTCGATTCAATTCGTTTATTGAGTGTGTATGGGTTCGGTGCCTCTTCCCCGGAGGCCCTAAAACCAGTTTTTTACATGGCTCAAGGTGCAATATATTCTTTTCAATCTGTACAGCTCGCGTGGGAAGTCTCTCTGGGGATCCCCGTCTCTTTCCTATGGGAGGGTGGTGGGATGTAAAAATGTGAACATTTTTTACCCCGGCTGTGTAGACTGGGATACATACTGTTGATGCTTCCTTCTTTCTATTCCAGAAGTGTTGGAGTTAGGGAGTGTCACACCCCTCTTGTCGTTCCCCTGGGCGCCTTGGGGATTCAATGACAGGTCTAAATAGCCTGTTCATTGATGGGGGTGTGTCCCGACGCACGTATAGTGCTAGCTCGCTGTAAACAGGCGATTGACTGGCACGCCTTAGTTGCTTGTGGTTGAAACAGCGTTTTTATAAAGCAACTGAGATGGGGGTTTTTCCTCTTCCGGCGACCACATCCCATGACCTGGGTGGGTTGTCGACGGATTCTCGTTCATGTCTGGGGGATGATGACGGGATGGATCTGAACATATGTAGTGGGGTCTCACGCCCTTGGGGTGGGCCACCAGGCGCGGTTTGTCCCAACGTCTGGGTGGCGCCTTCTTTTCATGTTAAGATCAACACGCATATCTGCCCTTCTCCTGGAGTAGGCATGTCGGCGTGGTTAGGGCACGGGACTGGTTCTGGTCACGCTGGTCCAGATCAGTTGAACCCGTTGTCCGCCGGGGATGCAGATCTGCTGTTCTGGTACCCTGAGGGACTTGGGCTTTTTTCAGGGGGAAAAATGCCAGGTCGGTCTGGGTGTCACAGGGTTAAGCGCTATGGAGACCCTGGTTGGGTATGTTTTTACTCAGCACTGTCGTCATGGCTTACAGCCATGCCATTCTGTACGCGCTCGATCTCGTCGGATCTCGGCCGCTACACAGGTTGGTCCTGGTTAGTACTTGGTTGGGAGACCGCCGGGGAATACCAGGTACGGTGTGCTTAGGGGCTGGTTCTCCATTATTTTTCGCTCCTCTCTCACGCATGGCGAAGAGGGGCCTGTGGGGGTGGTTTTTTGACCTCCTCTGGTGACCCTGTGCTTCCCGTACCGCCAGGCCCGGTCCGAAGTGATGTTTGCGACCCGTAGGCCTGGGTTAACCCTTTTTGGAAACTGAAACACTTGTACTGCGGTATAGCCGGTGTATACCCGCAGGTGTGTTTTGGAGTTTTTTCTTGAGGGGTTATAGGAACAACCACCGCATTGGGTAACACCGAGGTGGTTGATTCCCTGGTGTGTTGGAGCAGTGTCAACTCCCGGGTTCACCGTTTGAGGGTGCCCCTGCACGTTCATGACGTCTGCCAATCGTGTCAGCCTTCTCTGCCTCGACCCCTCTGGGTGGGGGTTGTTAAATGGAGGCTTGGTCATGCAACACCGCCAGCTTACGCTCCTTCCGCCGGGGCGGCTGTGTTCAGCTGTCCCCTCTGGCGCCTGTCTCGTCCGCAGTCTCCAGGCTAGGGTTAACAGCCTGTTGCCTGGTTTTTCCCCGGTGCGCTGCCTGCTTCCGTTGGTTAACCTTTTTTGTGTGCTTACGGCCATGCTGACTGCCTATTCTGCAGGGTCAGTGTGCTAGGCGGTGTACTATTGGGGGGACGGGGCCCGCTCGGCTTACGGCCATACCGACCTGAACACGCCCGGTCTTGTCCGATCTCGGAAGCTGGGCAGGTTCTGGCCTGGTTGGTTCCGCCTGGGAATACCAGGTGCAGTAACTGAGGGGCCTTTGTCCGAATACGCTGGCGATGTGGGGGGCGGGGCACTACGTGCCCACCTGGTGGGGTCTTGATGCTGGCATCATGGACTTCTCCGGGCCCCCATTCCAGGGAGTCCAGTCCTTTTGGTGGGTCTGGGTCTTCCTTCGTGCTCCGCTGCTACGGCCTTGCCACGGGGTTGGGTTTGCCCTTGACCCCGTGATTCTGGGGGCAGTAACGAGGTTGTTCCTCCGTTCGTTCCCGGGTGGCATGCGGGTTGTGCGTGTGTGTAGTCGTGGGGTCAAGCCACGGTCTGCTCACCCTGTGCGTTGAGTTGCTTGAGTGCCTCTTCGCACGGTCGGGTCCGTCGCCCTCCCGTGACGTCCCTAATAGGGGGGCTACCCTCCATTAGGGGGGGTCGTGGGGGCTCGGCCCTCCCTGTTCTGATGGTTTTGGGGGGCTGTCAGCGGGGTGTATTTGTCAGCCAAGTGGCTCCGCTTGGCCTCCCTTGTGCAGTAGCGATGCCAAGCTAAGCCACTAACGATACAGAACGTTAGGTTATGACTATAACCAAGTTCTGTTAGTTAGGGGCGATGCTTGGCATCGGACGCCGCTGCAGCCCTTGTCCTCACCTTGTGGTGAAAGCTTGGGAAGGAGGAGAGCAGGTGACCACACACCTGCTTATGAAGGTAAGCTGATGAGGGGTGTGGTCAGACTAATACTGGTATTAGAGGTACATTTGTGGTTTATTCAGTACGCGTGCACGTACGCGAGATAGTGCAGTAGCGATGCCAAGCATCGCCCCTAACTAACAGAACTTGGTTATAGTCATAACCTAACGATACACCTATATATAAAACAAAGAGACCCCTGTATAAAACAAAGAGACCCCTGTATAAAACACAGATATACCTGTACATTCCATACTGTATGGAAATGCGTCAGAGACCTATTGCAATGTATTCAAGAGGAAAACATGCACATCCCCTGGTAGGGACCGGTCTGAAACTACTGCGCTGTTCATTTCCTGGACGCCTGTAACTGTTCCGCAACAGTAAGTGACTTCCGGGGTAGGCCTGATTGGCCCCGACAGGCACGTGACGCGGCAAACTCAGGACGCGCAACGAGGCTGCTGAGAGCTGTCGCGCGGAAATAGGCTGTCTATTGCCATTCTCTAACACAAACTCTAACCTTAACCAGCTCCTTAACAGCGCCTAAACTTAACCCTTCTAACCTTAAGCAACTCCGAAACAATGCCTAACCTTAACCAACTCCGACCGAAACAATGCCTAAACTTAACCGGCGAAATGAATGCACGTTAAAAAAGATTGCCATTCTCTAAGTCAAACTCTAACCTTAACCAGCTCCTTAACAGCGCCTAAACTTAACCCTTCTAACCTTAAGCAACTCCGAAACAATGCCTAACCTTAACCAACTCCGAAACAATGCCTAAACTTAACCGGCGAAATGAAACGGCGAAAGAATGCGAATGCACGTTAAAAAAATAAATAAATAAATAAATTGAAGGGAATCAAACTCGCCAGCAACGAGCCGTAGGATCCACAGCCATGCAGTCTTGCCAATTGAGCTATTTCTGGATACTGAATTAGGGGGCGGTTACTGGCATATAATGAGCTCCGCTCTGCCGCTCCGCGGCAGAGAAAGTTGCGCGTCTCGTGCCTGTCGGGGCCAATCAGGCCTACCCCGGAAGTAACTTACTGTTGCGGATAAGCTATAAGCTTCCTGGACAACGCCAAGTCCTAATGGCTTGTGATGAAGATGAAGGGCCACGAGACTTCAAACCGTGTCCAGTAAACAAGTGATGAAGGGCCACGAGACTTCAAACCGTGTCCAGTAAACAAGAGTCCCAGGCCTGTAACCAGCCACTACCAATACACTGTCAATCCCTGTCTCCTGAGCCGTTCAGCCATCGTGTAGTGTGATGTGTGCCTGGTGCCAGTGTATGGCAGCCATTGAACCTGCGTAGCCCAAGGTTGGGTGCTACCAGTGGTGGTGAAGGAGGCCATTTCCACCCTACATTGTGGGGAGCACTTTGAGTGTCTATAAAAGCGCTATATAAATGTAATGAATTATTATTATTATTATTATTATTATTATTATTATTATTATTATTATTATTATTATTATTATTATTATTATTATTATTATTACTGTATATACTGAGGAAAGATCCGGTCTCTGTGACTCTCCCAGGCCTGTAACCAACCACTCCGAACAACCAATCACATTTCTTTGGCCTGCCAAGTGGCGTTCCAGGGGTTTCTTCGGAAAACAAACACTACCTACCATCGCGTTCGTCGTCGAAAAGTACTCACACTGAACAAAATTGTCTGCTGATTTGAGGCCAGGACTTTTTTTTTATTAAAATGTGTAATCCAGCTTGCCTCTGGGAGTCTGTAGAAACCCGTCGCTGCATAGAACAGCTTACTCTATTACAGCTGACCATATTGTAGGCTTCACCGTAGCTCATTTCTCCTACCCCGCCATTAAGCCCTTAGGTTCTGTGCATCACTCCGCCCTCAGATTTATCACTCGTCACTGTGTCCTGTTGTACAGCAAGGTTGGGTCGGTCCTCTCTGGCAGAGATGTGATTTGCACTGGCATCCGTCTCTGTATGAAGCCATTGTTGGAGATCTTCCACCTTCTATCACTTCGTTATGGGACTGGACCTCTGGACCTCATCGTGCTCGCTCCACCGATTGGCTTCTTAACCCTTTCACCGCCGCACTACCAAAACGCTGTCACTGCGACAATACACGGGAGGTTAACCCTTTCGCTGCCACACGACAGCCGGTTAACCCTTTCACTGCCACGCGGCAGAAGGTTAACCCTTTACGGGCGACCGTCTGTTGTGTGATAGTAAAGGGTTAACCTTCTGTCGCGTGCCAGTGAAAGGGTTAAAAAACGCCAGGCCCCCCCCCCAGAGAGTTTTCACTGAACTTGGAGAAATCTGCGTTTAGCCCCTGTGCTCCGGACACACGGAACATCTTACAATGCACTTTAAAACTCAACAGGTTGGTGTCAGTCGAACCGTTTCCGTTGTTAATCACAAACCATTTCACCCCAGTCTGCAGCTGCTTTTCACTAAATAAATATGCAATTCAATTGAATTGAAATGCATCCATTTATTATAAAGGGGTGTATTCCGAAGTGATGATCTCACGTTCTCCGTTCATTCCTGCCCATTTATCCGTGTGTGTGCGACTGTGTGTGTGTGCGCGCATGTGTGCTTGTGCGTGTGTGTGTGCAGGTTCAGAGAAGCTCTGGTGGAGTTGGGAAAGGAGCACCGTCGGGACAAGACTCACAACAAGAACAAGTTCTACCTCCATTATCTACTGGCCTCCATCAGCAACTGCATCATCCTCAAGTAAGGCCGCGGGAGAAAGAATCTCACTGTGTTTATTTGTGGGTAATTCAAGTTCAAGTTCAAGTTATTAGTTGTCACAATAAAATACTTTTCTATTAAATGCTTTTTTCTGTTATGAGCTCCTGGGAGTATGCTATATAAAAATAGATAAAAAGTATAAAATAGAAAGTAAAAAGTACGTAAGCAAAAAGTGTTCAGTCAATATGTACAATATACAATACAGAGTAAAAAAGAGTAACAGTGAGTTACAGTAATACAGTATACAGTACAATGCAGACATGGGATGAGGTACAACTTAGGTACGATGCAATGGGGTATGAATTGTAGTGCAAATCTCTTTACCAATAAATATAAAGTGTGTTAAAGTGTCTGCATGAATGAATGAATAAAGTGAGTAAAGTGGGTGCTACGGTGAGTGTTTATTTAAAGTGAGTGTGTGCGTGTGGATGTGTGTGCTGTGAGTGTAGTTGATGGTTTGTTACATAGTGTTATTGTCGTTGAGCATCCTGATGAGTTCATTGGTAATCATGCAGTGGTAGTCATAGTAAAGTCCACACCCTGCATCTGTCTGTGACGGGTGTAACGGTTATACACATTTTCCGCTACGATACGAATGGCGATTTTTCAGGTCACAATTTTATTATATATGATCATTTGTATATACGCCACAGTTTGGTTTGGCTCAGAAAATGTTATTTCAAAGTCGTGAACAATTAAATGGATCCGTAAACATTATGATAATAGCAGTAGTAGTCAGTGTTGTAGTCGAATCACTAAATCTCGAGTCCCCCGTGTTCGAGTCCGAGTCCAAGTCCGAGTCACCAAAGAAGAGTCAGAGTCGAGTCCCCATTACCCTAGTCCGAGTCCAAGTCCAAGTCATCAAGGTTGAGTCCACTCCACTCTGGCAGTCAAAGAGCTGACATACAAATAAAAAAAGGTCTACATTAAACATAAATGACAAGGCGCACAATTCGGGGTGTCTCTTTAGGCATCTTAAGTACTGAACATGAGGGTATCGATGTGAATCCGCATGTAGGTGGAACACACGTGTCTGCCCTTGCACAACATTTTATAATCTCACAGTATTAATATAGCCATCAATATCTTATGCCAAATGATTTATTAAAATAATAAATAAATAACTGACCAGTCTGAGTCCTCATCTGCACCTTCCAAGTCCGAATGCAGTCAATGCTCGAGTCAAAGTCATCAGTGCTCAAGTCCCAGTCGAGTCATGAGTCCTGAAAATCAGTCCAGGACTCAGACTCGAGTACTACAACACTGGCAGTAGCCATAACATAACCAGCAGTTAAACTGAGGGGAAGAAAGGAGAGAGCTGGGGAAGAGAAGAAGAAGAAAGGAGATAGATGGCGAAGAGAAGGAGAAGAGAAAGAGAAGAAAGGAGAGAGCTGGGGAAGAGAAGGAGAAGAGAAAGAGAAGAAAGGAGAGAGCTGGGGAAGAGAAGGAGAAGAAATGAGAGCTGGGGAAGAGAAGGAGAAGAAAGGAGAGAGCTGGGGAAGAAAAGGAGAAGAAAGGAGAGAGCTGGGGAAGAGAAGGGGAAGAGAAGGAGAAGAAAGGAGAGAGCTGGGGAAGAGAAGGAGAAGAAAGGAGAGCTGGGGAAGAGAAGGAGAAGAAAGGAGAGAGCTGGGGAAGAGAAGGAGAAGAAAGGAGAGCTGGGGAAGAGAAGGAGAAGAAAGGAGAGAGCTGGGGAAGAGAAGGAGAAGAAAGGAGAGCTGGGGGAAGAGAAGGAGAAGAAAGGAGAGAGCTGGGGAAGAGAAGGAGAAGAAAGGAGAGAGCTGGGGAAGAGAAGGAGAAGAAAGGAGAGCTGGGGAAGAGAAGGAGAAGAAATGAGAGAGCTGGGGGAGAGAAGGAGAAGAAAGGAGAGAGCTGGGGAAGAGAAGGAGAAGCGGCCATACAACAACAATAATAATAATAATAATAATAATAATAATAATAATAATAATAATAATAATAATAATAATAATAATAATAATAATAATAATAATAATAATAATAATAATAATAATAATAATAATATATTCTATTTGTAGGGGCCTTTATAATTGTGGAACAAATCTCAAGGCGCTACAGTGTAAAAGAACATAAAAACTAGCAAGAGAGTACAAAAGAACATAAAATAAGCAAGACTAAATCTTGTAAAAGAGTAAGGGACATAGAATAAGAAGGGCTAAAACTAGTAAAAGAACATAGAATAAGAAGGGCTAAAACAAGTAAAAGAGTAAAGAACGTAGAATAAGAAGGGCTAAAACTAGTAAAAGAACATAGAATAAGAAGGGCTAAAACTAGTAAAAGAGTAAAGAACGTAGAATAAGAAGGGCTAAAACTAGTAAAAGAGTAAGAAGGGTGTCGTGGCAATATTATCATGTCATTATAGATCTGTGTTAAAATATATATTCTATCATACATTTTTGACTGTCTCTTTGACAGCTCCAAGGTGTGGGGAGAAAGATGACTTTTGACCTATCTTTTCCCAATGTGTGAGCCGTGGCAAGGTTGTTTACCACTCCAGTTAGAGACATAACAATAACACCGCCTAGCCAATGCTGTTTATTCATTTTTCCCTTTTGGCATATTTTGGTTTTACCTTTCTGTCATATCTTGATGTCTAATGTACGTCATTTCAATTGTGTATTTAATCTGTGTCTGACCAGACCTCTTGGTCACTTTCTGGTCAGACGCTTGTGTGTACACATGTGTGTACACATGTGTGTCTCTCTATGAACTGATCATTTTCACTGTGGCCACAATGAATAAATCGATGTAATTTTTTTTATTGGCAGCCTGAATCAAAAGCAGACATGTTTCGGACAATGTCCTTCATCAGTGGTATGGCTAGCCAAACCACTGATGAAGGACATTGTCCGAAACATGTCTGCTTTTGATTCAGGCTGCCAATAAAAAACATTGAACCTGTGAGTGCTGGTCCGGCTACCCTGCTTTGATATACTATCTATGGTTACCAAATACTACTGCACTAGTTTTAGCCCTTCTTATTCTATGTTCTTTACTCTTTTACTAGTTTTAGCCCTTCTTATTCTATGTTCTTTACTCTTTTACTAGTTTTAGCCCTTCTTGTTCTATGTTATTTACTCTTTTACTAGTTTTAGCCCTTCTTGTTCTATGTTCTTTACTATTTTACTAGTTTTAGCTCTTGTCGTGGAAATGACTAAGAACAAAGGATGAGCAGAGTAAATCATTCTGAGTCGAGCTATATAAAAAAAAGTACATCGATTTATTCATTGTGGCCACAGTGAAAATGATTGGCTAGCCAAACCACTGATGAAGGACATTGTCCGAAACATGTCTGCTTTTGATTCAGGCTGCCAATAAAAAACATTGAACCTGTGAGTGCTGGTCCGGCTACCCTGCTTTGATATACTGAACTTTATGGGATTACAGCACCCAGTGTGAGAACTTGTGAGCGCGGTCTAACTTGACTATAATGTAACCATAGTTTTTGCCTGAAACTGGTGTTCAAATCAAAATCATGTGTTCTAGTCTTGTAGAAACAGTCAAAGTGGAAAGATTGCCAATCAAATATAGTTTAAACCTGATTTGACTAGGGTGACAAGCTTAGAGAGTGTGTGTGTTTACAGAGACCGGGGGCTCACAACAGGAGGTGATTTGCATACAACTGTTGGCAGCTGCAGACAAAAGATCAGGAGTCACATATCCTGTGTTATCTGTTAAACTGGTCCTGTGACCTGACTACATCACAGGAAGTCGTTATCTCATGCCCCGAGGCCAGGCCATCTGGTCTGATTATTACATGTTGAGACAGATGTAGGGGAGGAGAAAAGCGTCACCATTCTCAGTAACTCAAGTACACTTTCAAATGTCTGTTTCTATACTTAGATTAGTTTAATATGAACTACACAGGGTCCTGTTATATTGTGATAACAATTCTGAATCTAATGATATAAAATATGCCATGTTTATGAATAAGAATCACAGAGTTTGAAATAGGCCACTTCTGAATCTACATTGGAAAATACTTAAATGTGTTGAATAATAACTGTATAAAATAGATATTGATTTAAGTTAAAAGAATATGATTAAGAAACTGGAAGTGGGCTTAAATGATAAAACTACTGTGATTCTCATTTAGCATCACAAGAAACTGTTCAAAAATGATATCTCTGTGTTTATGAAATCAATCTCAATTCGAATATATATATATCTTGGGTTCAACAACCAAAGTATTATGTTAGTTAGACGGTATTTATTCTTTGATTGGAAAACAAAGGAAATAGCTGGTGGGCCTCAGGGGACGGCCCCTCTTTTTCAAATACTCTGTGAAGGCTCGCGATTGGGTGGAAATCCTATGCGTGAGGTCACTTGGTGACGTCACGCCCAGGGTCTCTGGCTCATGGATAAAATGGGAAGGTGGGGAGACACTAAAAAACGAAAACCAACACAGGACGACACCCACCTTCACACAGCGGACGGCGCGGGCAGAGGAGAACCAACGGAAAAGAGCTTTTGGAGGGAGAAAAGACTTTCTTTGTTTGTCAGCCAGACAGCAAAGAACATCAACAACTCAACAACTATCATTCTTTAATCTGCTTTCTTAGTAGGACGAGCGGCATAGTGCTCCGGTACCTTGAATATTATAGTGTTCTTTATTGTAATTGAACCAGAACCATTGTGATTACACCGTTAACTTTGAATTAAACCGATGCTGTTACACCTTCGCCTTCATTTCTCCAGCTTAGCTGCTGTCGAACAAGACCAGTTGGTCTTTTGAAAGTACAAGGGTTTTTAGGAGACACAATTCACAACGCAGAGTATGATCAAGCCGGTTCTGATCTTATCAAAACCAGAACATAGACCTTTGTGACTTCACTAGTAAAAGAGTAAAGAACATAGAACAAGAAGGGCTCAAACTAGTAAAAGAACATAATAATAAGAAGGACTAAAACTAGTAAAAGAACATAGAATAAGAAGGGCTAAAACTAGTAAAAGGCCATAGAATAAGAAGGGCTAAAACTAGTAAAAGACCATAGAATAAGAAGGGCTAAAACTAGTAAAAGAACATAGAATAAGAAGGGCTAAAACTAGTAAAAGAGTAAAGAACATAGAATAAGAAGGGCTAAAACTAGTAAAAGAGTAAAGAACATAGAATAAGAAGGGCTAAAACTAGTAAATTCGTTTTGAGGCCCTTTTTAAAAGCAAAAGATACAGTCTGAAATGTATCCGATTCTGTGTTGAGATTGTTACTATCCCTCATCAGTGCTTCAGCATGTTGGTATGGTGTCCTTGTGTCTGGGGCTGGGAGGTATGGTGTCCTTGTGTCTGGGAGGTATGGTGTCCTTGTGTCTGGGGCTGGGAGGTATGGTGTCCTTGTGTCTGGGGCTGGGATGTATGGTGTCCTTGTGTCTGGGGCTGGGAGGTATGGTGTCCTTGTGTCTGGGGCTGGGAGGTATGGTGTCCTTGTGTCTGGGAGGTATGGTGTCCTTGTGTCTGGGAGGTATGGTGTCCTTGTGTCTGGGAGGTATGGTGTCCTTGTGTCTGGGAGGTATGGTGTCCTTGTGTCTGGGAGGTATGGTGTCCTTGTGTCTGGGAGGTATGGTGTCCTTGTGTCTGGGAGGTATGGTGTCCTTGTGTCTGGGAGGTATGGTGTTCTTGTGTCTGGGAGGTATGGTGTCCTTGTGTCTGGGGCTGGGAGGTATGGTGTCCTTGTGTCTGGGATGTATGGTGTCCTTGTGTCTGGGAGGTATGGTGTCCTTGTGTCTGGGGCTGGGAGGTATGGTGTCCTTGTGTGTCTGGGACTGGGAGGTATGGTGTCCTTGTGTGTCTGGGACTGGGAGGTATGGTCGAGTGCACCATTGCACCCTATATACCATTGCAAGTTATCCATCTCTACAAATACGGCGATTTTCTCGATGGCTCTCTCTGGTGCACAAAGCTCTGCTTAAACTGGTTCCCTCGTACCTAAGTGTGCTTCTGTGCACAAAGCAATATAAGTATGCCCTTCGTTCTCAAGCTGTTCTAACACTGGAAGTTCCCCATATGAGAACTGAATTGGGAAAAAGGGCTTTTAAATATGCTGCTCCTTCATCTTGGAACAAGATACAGGAGGACCTAAAATTACCAGGACTGGTCACCCTCGGAGAATTCAAAGCCATTTTAAAATCCTACGAACTCAGTTCCCTTGGTCAGTGCAACTGTGTTTGATCATTTGCCTGTTTGATAACTTGCCTGAAATTGGAGCTTGATGTAAATGTTTTATCTGTATTTTATTGTGATGTTCTTTTTTATGTTGAAACTTTCTGCTGCCTTGCTTGGCCAGATCGCTCTTGAAAAAGAGATTTTAATCTCAATGATGCATATCTGGTTAAATAAAGGATTTGATTGATTGATTGGTGTCCTTGTGTGTCTGGGGCTGGGAGGTATGGTGTCCTTGTGTCTGGGAGGTATGGTGTCCTTGTGTCTGGGAGGTATGGTGTCCTTGTGTCTGGGGCTGGGAGGTATGGTGTCCTTGTGTCTGGGAGGTATGGTGTCCTTGTGTGTCTGGGGCTGGGAGGTATGGTGTCCTTGTGTCTGGGGCTGGGAGGTATGGTGTCCTTGTGTCTGGGGCTGGGAGGTATGGTGTCCTTGTGTCTGGGGCTGGGAGGTATGGTGTCCTTGTGTCTGGGCCTGGGAGATAAGCCAAACATGTACCGATACTGACTCTGTGAATCTCTAACCGGCCTCATTTAGCCCATATTGGTGTGAAAAGGTAAGTAGGCTACATTCATCCAGTGTGTTGGCTCTTTCATTCTATGCCCCTTTTGTTCAACTGAATGTACAGCAACCAATCACATGTTGAAAAGTGGGGATCCGGGGTTCTGGGGGTCTGGGACACCTACGTGGGGGTCTGGGGGTTCTGGGACACCTACGTGGGGGTTCTGGGGGTCTGGGGGTCTGGGACACCTACGTGGGGGTCTGGGGGGTCTGGGACACCTACGTGGGGGTTCTGGGGGTCTGGGAGTCTGGGACACCTACGTGGGGGTCTGGGGGGTCTGGGACACCTACGTGGGGGTTCTGGGGGTCTGGGGGTCTGGGACACCTACGTGGGGGTCTGGGGGTTCTGGGAAACCTACGTGGGGGTCTGGGACACCTACGTGGGGGTCTGGGACACCTACGTGGGGGTTCTGGGAAACCTACGTGGGGGTCTGGGACACCTACGTGGGGGTCTGGGACACCTACGTGGGGGTCTGGGGGTTCTTTGGGTCCGGGGGCAGCTCCACAGACAGTGAACGGGGAACTAACTTTGTGTAGCGATAAACCGTTAAGCTTTAATTGAGTTCTAAGACCCAATTGAGCTTCATATTGTAGCCTCATTTGGGAGTAAGAGTAAGAGTAAGAGTAAGAGTAAGATAGACAGACAGACAGACAGACAGACAGACAGACAGACAGACAGACAGACAGACAGACAGACAGACAGACAGACAGACAGACAGACAGACAGACAGACAGACAGACAGACAGACAGACAGACAGACAGACAGACAGACAGACAGACAGACAGACAGACAGACAGACAGACAGACAGACAGACAGACAGACAGAATAAGACATACATGGAATTCACATGAATATGGTAATAGAAATGGACTTTATATAGTGCTTTTATCCAACGTGCTTAGAGTGTATAGTTACCTAACCCCTCTTCCTCCCAGGACCTCCACAGTAAGCCTGCAGCAGCAGCAGTCCTCCCGATCGGCGGGTCAGTTCTCTCGGACGCCCCCCAACCCGCTGGCGGCTCTGGACCGCGCGGTGAGGCGGGCCTGTCGCCTGGTGATGGACCAGCTGCTGCTGGACCTCCAGCCTCTCCTGCCGGGCCTACTGACGCGACCCTGGCTGGCCCAGGGAGACCCCACCCCCAAGGTCTGTCAGGTCCTGGAGCGACACCTGGACCTGTACGGCCGCGTCCGCCCTCCCTGTCGACAGGTGAGAGTTACACACAGCCCAGGTGAGAGTTACACACAGCCCAGGACAGGTGAGAGTTACACACAGCCCAGGTGAGAGTTAAACACAGCCCAGGTGAGAGTTACACACAGACACAGCCTAGGACAGGTGAGAGTTACACACAGCCCAGGACAGGTGAGAGTTACACACAGCCCAGGACAGGTGAGAGTTACACACAGCCCAGGTGAGACTTACACACAGCCCATGTGAGAGTTACACACAGACACAGCCTAGTTTCAAGTTCAAGTTTCTTTAATAGTTGTCATACAGAAGTACAGAATACTTTCATACAAAATGCTTCTTACTGTTACGCTCCAGAGACTGTGCTAGACAAGATAGTATCAAATAACATAGTATAGCATGTAATTTAGAAGAAGAAAATGGCCTAGGACATGTGAGAGTTACACACAGCCCAGGTGAGAGTTACACACAGCCCAGGTGAGAGTTACACACAGACACAGCCTAGGACAGGTGAGTTACACACAGCCCAGGTGAGAGTTACACACAGACATACCCTAGGACAGGTGAGAGTTACACACAGCCCAGGTGAGAGTTACACACAGCCAGGGCTGGACTGGTACCAAAAATCGGCCCTGGCATTTTTGGCCCAGACCGGCCCACCATAATCGGTCGGACACCACCCACCAGTACACAATCCTTGCGGTCCCCTTAAATATGCGTACCTACTGTACTATTCCCCCAAACCACTACAAAGCTGGGTAGTAAGTGCCATAGACAAGTGGACCAGTGCAAGTGGACCAGTGTAGTCACTCGCTCTTGGCTGAATCTTGTTTTGGGTGGTGATGTAAAAACACCTGCATCATAGCAGGCTCAGGATGGGCAAAGTAGTCTATAGCCTGTTCATCCCTGTCTCTCTCCCCCACAACCTGGTTTGACTAGACAATAGGAGAGAGAGATGATTACAATGAACTAGTACATTCAGGTCCAGAATTGTTGGAATTACCTGACAAAGATGTGCAAAAAGCTGTAAAATTTTAACTGGTAATGAGCAAATAGTTGTTTATTCAATTAATGCATGGAGCTGTTCCATCTTATTTCATTTGATACTAACTACTCAGTTCATACAGATTTCAAGTATTCAAATATCAATGATGAATATTGCATAAGGTTTACACAGTTAATAGATCACCGTTTTGTTTTATATTCATGTTCAGAAAGATAGTTAGATCTTTGTATGTGATTTATATGGCAATTAAATCAATGGTGTGCTTGTTTGTTTGGGGAGTTTGACCTACAGTTAATGTACCATACCACGTGAAGGTGCATGCTCAATGGACAGCACAAAAACTATTTGTGTAGGTGGAGACTAGAGCTACCACAGATAGTAATACGTTATAAGAGTAAGTAATCCATACCATATAATCCTAATAGTTACCTTATTACCATACTTGGCTGAAAATAAACGTTGCTGCCTGTTGTGAATGTGTTTTTCCCTGTAGGCTAATACATAAGTCATACATTTTTGCAGTTGAGCAAAAATTTGCAGTTGAGTAGGCTATATGTGCTGTGTTTTTATGTTTTTATGTCTTCCATTGAGGACCACCTTGGAAATAAGTGTTTTAATTAATGCTTTTAGGTGATATCTTCAGGAATACAAATTGGTCAAGATAATTTGTTTTTATGATGT
The DNA here is from genome assembly GCF_963971535.1 of Notolepis coatsorum. Taxonomy (NCBI): domain Eukaryota; kingdom Metazoa; phylum Chordata; class Actinopteri; order Aulopiformes; family Paralepididae; genus Notolepis; species Notolepis coatsorum. The sequence continues at coordinate 44,054 of NW_028174703.1, forward strand.
GTTTTTAATTTCCAAATCTAATCAAATCAAAAAATCTGTTTTTGCAGTTGAGCTACAGGTGTTGTATATTATTTGTGCATCTTTATCATTCAAGGGAACCCTTATCCTAATAATTTTTTAAATAATATTATGATGATACGATATGGACCTAGGTCAGGTCACTCACAGCAACGTGATACCATCACAGTAGTTGACGGCCTCACTTTATGATAGCGTTATTACGAGTATGTTATCATTCATATTATTATCAACATTAATTGAATTAATCATCATGGCATGGCATGGCACACACACTCCTGCTCACTCTGTCCCTTGCCCCTGTCAAGCTCACATGCCTGCTCCACTGCCTGTGTCTGCTTCTCAGCCTGGCAGTGGGCCACCTGAGGCTGTTGCTGCACTACTGTGGATGACGACGTTGAAGCTGCAGAAAACATTTCTGTTATTTTAGTACATTTGGCAGCAGCCCAGTGTCAGTCAGTACCAATGGGCCGCTGTCCCAGCCTAGTAGTGGGCCGGTCGTTCACCAAACTTTTTTATAAATAAAAGAAATTAAATATATATATTTTTATTTATAAATCACATTTCTTTATTATTATTTTTTTTATTATAAGGGCCCAAAGATGCATCGGCCGACCGGGAAAATGCCCAGTATGCCAGATGGCCAGTCCAGGCCTGCACACAGCCTAGGTTAAAGTCACTTAATGAGGGAATCTGCCTGTGCTATAGTCTAATATAGGTCATCTGAGGGTCACCAAACCACACCTTTGAAACCAATGTTCTAACTCAGTGGTTCCAAAAGTGGGGATCTGGGACATCTACGGGCCCTTGTGTGAAATCTGGGGGTCCAAAGCAAAATTATGATCACTTATTCATTACACTGTATAAGAAAACTATCTGAATCATAGATTTTCCTTTCCTACTATACAAAGAGTTGTGCAAATGTATGCAAAACAACAATCCTCTCAGATGCGGGTCAATGGAAAAGGGGAGGGGGAGGTTGAGTTTAGACAGCTAAACTACCACCTTACAGTGTTTTATTCAACAGTCTATAGTATTTTTCAATGGTCTTGCAAGGGTGTTAGCCTCATTTGATGCGTCCAGAGAATCATCCATAGGTAATCTTTCTGAACGATCCCACCAACTCAAACCCAGCGTCTCCAGGAGGAGTGTCAGTGGCTGACCGTGGTGGAGTACGTCAGAGCTCTGATGCAGAAGAGGCTGGTGTGTCGGGGCGCTGAGGAGAGGAAGCAGCTGTCCCTGCGCATGGTCCAGGACGACCAGCAGCTCAGAGAGCTGTTCCACGGGCTGGTGAGGAGGCAGGGTCTGAACCAATCGGAGAGAAGCTGCTAGCTCTACTACCCTCAGTACCTAACCAATCAGACAGAAGCTGCTAGCTCTACTACCCTCAGTACCTAACCAATCAGACAGAAGCTACTAACCCTACTACCCTCAGTACCTAACCGATCAGACAAAAGCTACTAACCCTACTACCCTCAGTACCTAACCGATCAGACAGAAGCTACTAACCCTACCCTCAGTACCTAACCAATCAGACAGAAGCTACTAACCCTACTACCCTCAGTACCTAACCGATCAGACAGAAGCTACTAACCCTACCCTCAGTACCTAATCGATCAGACAGAAGCTACTAACCAACACTATGCTTTTAGAGCCTATTGTTCAGTAGATTCACCCAGTAGGTACAAAATATGTTCCACATGTGCAGGAGGGAAGTTCCATTCTTGTCCCACTCTGTCATGAAAAATAAATAAATAAAATAAATAATTAATAATAAATTATGTGTGTATGTCTATGTCTTTGTGTGTGTGTGTGTGTGTGTGTGTGTGTGTGTGTGTGTGTGTGTGTGTGTGTGTGTGTGTGTGTGTGTGCACATGCGCAATTTGCGCATACTCATGGATGTGTGTGTGCCTATGTGTGTGTGGTTGTGTGTGTGTATGTAGGAAGGTGAGGGGTCAGTGCCTGAGGTGAACCCCATGGCCCTGCTACCTGTACTGGCTGATTTCATCCGACTCAAAGACCCCATCATGCTCACCCTGGAGGTGTCTGGACTAGTAGCAAAGTACCCTGATATCAGGTAACTACCCTCTCTTATACACTATATATTCATGCTTTACTATATATATATATATAAACATGTGCAAACCCCCCACCTAGCTGGTGCTCCTAACATGTGCAAACCCCCCACCTAGCTGGTGCTCCTAACATGTGCAAACCCCCCACCTAGCTGGTGCTCCTAACATGTGCAAACCCCCCACCTAGCTGGTGCTCCTAACATGTGCAAACCCCCCACCTAGCTGGTGCTCCTAACATGTGCAAACCCCCCACCTAGCTGGTGCTCCTAACATGTGCAAACCACCCACCTAGCTGGTGTTCTTAACATGTGCAAACCCCCCACCTAGCTGGTGCTCCTAACATGTGCAAACCCCCCACCTAGCTGGTGCTCCTAACATGTGCAAAAACCCCACCTACTGTAGCTGTGTCTCACTATTGCCGCCTAAACTGCACAAACTACAACGTATATGGTACTGTACCTTATGTATACTGCACCTGTGTATACTGTGTACTTTACTTACTCATAGTATATATTCAGACTCTCAGTGTTGTATTGCCCATATTTATTGTAACATATAATATAACGAATAGACCCTCATCTGCACCTTTGATTACACTGCTCATATTCTTATATTCAGAGTTAATTATATTTTTTACACTACTTATTTTGATCTTTACTATAATTGTATTGACTATATCTATCTCATCTACTATTACCTGCCCATAACTGTACCCCTCTGGATGCTGCTTTATTAGGTAGATTATTTGGTTCCACGCGCACACAATGATTCTGTTAATCGCAGTGAAGAGTTGAGCATGTTCCACTTGAACTTCTGTTGCTCCCAACAAGTACTAGCTTAACTTAACTTAACTAGCTGAACCTGCAGGTATCCAGTATGAAGATTCAAGATTCAAGATTTTCAAGATTCAAGAGGTTTATTCATCACATACATACCAGGGCATATAGTGAAATGCGGTTGGCCATGCCCGCTTCGATTGTGCAAGAATACAATAGTAAATAAAATAAGTAGAAGATGATAAAATAGACATAAAATAGACATGATAAAATAGACATGATAAAATATACATGTTAATAAATCCTGAGATAAATGCAATACAATGTTTAGCTACGAATTAAAGGCATTGGGTCCTATGTACACTACTATACAATATACAGTTTTACTCTATGTCCCTATGCTATCCTTGCTATTACTAACTATACAATAATCACAACAAGTTCTTTCCTTAAAGTGACCTCCCCCCCCCCTTCCTTTAAAATGTCCTTTCTTATGTTTAAAGTGACCTGTGGTGCGTTTGTGTGTGAGCGAGTGCAGAATGTGTGTTGTGTGTATGTGTGTGTTCATGTGTGCTTGTGTGAGGAGAGTTCAGTGTTCAATGTTCTGATGGCTTGGGGGAAGAAGCTGAGCCTTAGACTCTCTGTTCTTGCTGCGTGTATGCAGAGGCACTTGCCTGACCGCAGCAGCTTGAACAAGCTGTTGTTGGGGTGGTGAGGGTCCTTCATTATTCTGCAGGCTCTGGATTTGCACCTCCTGTTGTATAAGTCCTGCAGGGGTGGTAGTGCAATACCCGTAGTGCGCTCTACTGAGCGCACCACTCTGGGCCATGCTGTTTCCAAACCAGGCAGTGATGTTCCCAGTCAGAATGCTCTCTACAGCCCCGGAATAGAAGGACTGGAGTATCTTCCCCGATACTCTGAACTTCCTTAATTGTCTCAGGTGATAGAGGCGCTGTTTCGCCTTTTTTTACCACAGTGTCTATGTGTGTTGTCCATGTCAGGTCCTCTGTGATGTGGACTCCCAGGTACTTAAAACTGCTCACCCTGTCCACAATAGCCCCATGTATCCACAGTGGCGTTTGTGTATTCCAGTATATTCCAGTAAAGGGCGTTTATCACAGAATCTTCTGAAATCTTCTGGAACTTTCATAAAACAAGCGTTTTTCAAAATGGTATAAAAACGGAAATGAACCGATTAAAAAAACAATCCGTTTCGACAATGTTGACTGCAAACAAGTCATTGATAAGCGACGGCCATATTATACACATAGCCATAATTTAAGATATAGTTAATGCGTTCGCAAATATGAGAGCTCTATCATTGAAGTGGGCGTTGGCATTCAACGGGGTTCCGGGGCACCGGACCCGTGGCACGGAAAGTGTTAAGGGTTTCAAATATATCTGGAGGGGATCTTTAACCCTTTCACTGCCACACTACCAAACGGTTAACCCTTTCACTGCGACAATACACCAAAGGTTAACCCTTTCACTGCCACACAACAGCCGGTTAACCCTTTCACTGCCACACTACAGAAGATTAACCCTTTACTATCACACTACCGACGGCAAACTTTCTATTTGACCGAGCAGGGCTGATACTAGTAGTAACATGTTGTCTCTACTGACGTGTGTGTCTCCTCAGTGAGGAGCATGTGTCTGTGCTGCTGGACATCCGTGGAGATGTCTCCAGGGACGTCAGAGGGACGGTCCTGGACCTACTGGAGCAGAGCGCCCCTCCTCTCCCCGCTGGGTACAGACCCATCTTCACCGACATCCTGGTCCCGCCCTCCACCATGTCCTTCTGTCTGTCCACCGCCAAGTGTGCCTGACCACACCCCCCAGGGGGGGAAGGCTTTCAACACATCTGTGTGTCTAGCTGCTGCTCCCCGAACTGTAATACACGACGCTACGCCGCGCCAGCCATAGACATATATATAAAGGCTCGATGACTCACCCGCACGGCTGGCCAATTGGGAGACCGACGTTGCCACGTGGCGGCCATCTTGCCACAGGCAGCACGCCCACTCATAACCTGAATGTCTATGGTGCATGTACTATGAAATAGCCATAGCTTGCACAATTTTCAACCGATTTTCAAACGGTTTGGTTTGTTATAGACGTCACAGAGATGTAGTTAGTTATCATACTGCACACTTATAATGGACTTTGATATGAAAATCATTTCAACATGTCCAAGCATCCTGAATCATAGCCACGTTAATAACGTTTGTAAATCCGTCAAGATTTCAGTGGGTTAAGAGTATTTTTGTTTGTGCAGATCACTCACCTTACAACAGGTACCATAGAACGTACCAGAATAGTTGACTGTGACAAGATGGCCGCCAGTGAACTATGCTGGAGACTCCGCCTTGCACCATCTATTTATATATATATCTATGGCGCCATCTACATATCACAGCCGGTCAAATGAATGGATAGCGAGATGAACTTAAGATTCCTCAGGGTGATGGTATATCATATAATTTCATTGTTCGTACTCTCTAGTACCTAAACATGAAATTCGGGGCATTTCGACAACTTTTGGGTGAGTGTTTAACAAATAAGTGGCCTGATCTCTGTTTAGAGAATAGTCTATAGACAGGTTTCTCGTCCACGTCAGACTCAGTGATCGCGCGCATCAAGGGGCAAAAGGAAAGTAATCCTGGTCAGAACAATGGGGCAGACTATAAATATATTTGCATTTGTTAGCCATGCTAGTGATCTAAACAATCAATCCATGCCAAAGCTAGATATGTAAAAGGTGAAAGACGCACACTCACAGCCCTGCCAATTTGGGAAAATTACATCCAGCCGTTTTCGTTTGAAACAACTGTTAGTCAGGGGAGTGTCATGCTTTCTTTCTCCATAGAGCTCCATTATACTGTTAGTCAGGGGAGTGTCGTGCTTTCTCCATAGAGCTCCATTATACTGTTAGTCAGGGGAGTGTCATGCTTTCTCCATAGAGCTCCATTATACTGTTAGTCAGGGGAGTGTCATGCTTTCTCCATAGAGCTCCATTATACTGTTAGTCAGGGGAGTGTCATGCTTTATCCATAGAGCTCCATTATACTGTTAGTCAGGGGAGTGTCATGCTTTCTCCATAGAGCTCCATTATACTGTTAGTCAGGGGAGTGTCATGGTTTCTCCATAGAGCTCCATTATACTGTTAGTCAGGGGAGTGTCATGCTTTCTCTATAGAGCTCCATTATACTGTTAGTCAGGGGAGTGTCATGCTTTCTCTATAGAGCTCCATTATACTGTTAGTCAGGGGAGTGTCATGCTTTCTCCATAGAGCTCCATTATACTGTTAGTCAGGGGAGTGTCATGCTTTCTCCATAGAGCTCCATTATACTGTTAGTCAGGGGAGTGTCATGCTTTCTTTCTCCATAGAGCTCCATTATACTGTTAGTCAGGGGAGTGTCATGCTTTCTCCATAGAGCTCCATTATACTGTTAGTCAGGGGAGTGTCATGCTTTCTCCATAGAGCTCCATTATACTGTTAGTCAGGGGAGTGTCATGCTTTCTCCATAGAGCTCCATCATACTGTTAGTCAGGGGAGTGTCATGCTTTCTCCATAGAGCTCCATTATACTGTTAGTCAGGGGAGTGTCATGCTTTCTCCATAGAGCTCCATCATACTGTTAGTCAGGGGAGTGTCATGCTTTCTCCATAGAGCTCCATTATACTGTTAGTCAGGGGAGTGTCATGCTTTCTCCATAGAGCTCCATTATACTGTTAGTCAGGGGAGTGTCATGCTTTCTTTCTCCATAGAGCTCCATTATACTGTTAGTCAGGGGAGTGTCATGGTTTCTCCATAGAGCTCCATTATACTGTTAGTCAGGGGAGTGTCATGGTTTCTCCATAGAGCTCCATTATACTGTTAGTCAGGGGAGTGTCATGGTTTCTCCATAGAGCTCCATTATACTGTTAGTCAGGGGAGTGTCATGCTTTCTCCATAGAGCTCCATCATACTGTTAGTCAGGGGAGTGTCATGCTTTCTCCATAGAGCTCCATTATACTGTTAGTCAGGGGAGTGTCATGCTTTCTCCATAGAGCTCCATTATACTGTTAGTCAGGGGAGTGTCATGCTTTCTTTCTCCATAGAGATCCATTATACTGTTAGTCAGGGGAGTGTCATGGTTTCTCCATAGAGCTCCATTATACTGTTAGTCAGGGGAGTGTCATGGTTTCTCCATAGAGCTCCATTATACTGTTAGTCAGGGGAGTGTCATGCTTTCTTTCTCCATAGAGCTCCATCATACTGTTAATCAGGGGAGTGTCATGGTTTCTCCATAGAGCTCCATTATACTGTTAGTCAGGGGAGTGTCATGCTTTCTCCATAGAGCTCCATCATACTTTTTTAGTGCAGCAGCTCGCGCAGGTAGGGGGCAACTCAGTCACATGACTCAGTTGGTATTGCTGATTTGGCTCAAACACGGTATGTCTATAAACAAGAAACCCGTCTCTAGAATGAGTCTATAGAGTGAGTACGGAAAATGAATTGATATAATATAACATTGTCCAGGGGATCTTAAGTTCATCTCACTACCCATAAGTTGTCCGGCTGTGATATGTACCTAACGTATAGCGTAGTATTACATATTACAGTCAGGGACCAGCAATATAGTAGTTAGGGACGGCGAGTCTTTTGTACTTTCAACTACGGCTGGGGAGGGAAATAAAGCAAAAACGATCTTTTATTAACAATCGCTTCACAAATTCAAAAAATATTTTGTGATACTGTTTCAACTTTCTCAGGATCTTAGAACTGTAATTCAGTTTCAGCAGACCCAACTCAAGGAAAGTGTATTATATAGTGTCACTAGAGGTCTGCTCTCCAGAGGCACAGTTTCTCTGGACACAGAACATGTTGGTTAGTTTTATGTCTGCTCATCACATACTCGGCACGGTGGTGTAGTGGGCGGCACGGTGGTGTAGTAGTTAACACTGTCGCCTCACAGCAAGAAGGTCCAGGGTTCAATTCCCGCTTGGGGACCAGGTTTCCATGATGCCAGGTACTCAGGTGGGGTATCTCCCAGGCCTTTCTGTGTGGAGTTTGCATGTTCTCCCCGTGCTCGCAAGGGTTCCCCCCCCCCCCCCCCCGATAAGATAAACCCAATGGAAAAACATGCACAACAGATCGCTAACACTGTGGCGTCCTTGACGAAGACGGACAGGAGCACTTGGATTGGTCCCCGGGGCGCGACTCACGTTGACCGTCTAGGACGAAAAAGTCTGAAAAAGAATATACCTGGGTATATCATGGGTCTATTACTGTAAGTGGGAAAACACTGCTATTGTCCTGTTGAAAAGTAACATAAGATGTGACGTCCCTACTATACACACAGACATGTTGAAAAGCACACCTGGAGTGGAAGAGCATTAGATCTGGGTTCTATAGCTCATTCTGTAGAATCATAGACCAGGGTCCATATTCACTAAGGTTCCCAGAGCAGGAGTGCTGATCTGGAGTCAGTGACCACCAGGGACGCTTGGGTTTGCGACCTTATTCAAACCAACAGCAGGCTGAAGCCGACTCTAGATCAGTGCTCACACTTTGAGAGGCTTTCCGAGTACAGACTCCCCTTCATCCAACCATTTCATGATAATATAATTAAAATGTAAAGAAGAATATATAATTTATTTACATATCATACTTGTAATTTTATTAAATATATATGACATCTATGTATGTACACTCAGTGGCAAATGTATTCGGGTAGCCAAGTGGAAGACAGCTGCTATAGTCCCATTTGTGACAAGGAATGACTAGTTAGTTATATGTTCTGCAATGCTCTTTTGTACATCAATGTATAATAATCTAGTAATATCAGAGACCCTGAGACGCCCTGAAAAACTGTTTTTTACTCTTGACATTTACCAGACATGCATAGCGAACCTAGTTCAGATGTACAGTAGAAGGGGTGTGTGGGGTATCATGTCATTAAACTTATTAAGGTGGCAACTCCTGTCACGAATGTTCAGCATGTCCGGAGATGAGAAGGGAGACAGTTTTAGTTAGTTATAGAAAATAATTAAGATTTTAGTTAAAGGAACACGCCAACATTAGGGGAAATTAAATCTAGCTTAGCACAAATTAATGGAAGCGGATACGGACCAAACACCTCTTTTTAAGCACCACTATTTTTAAGCTAGGCTAGTGGTCTGTATCCGCTTCCATTCATCTGTGCTAAGCTAGGCTAACTTGCAGCCGGATAGCTTTCTACTGAACGCACAGACAAAATTGGTATCTATCTTCTTGTCTGACTCTGGAGAAGACCGTAAGCGCATTTCCCATAATGTTGGCGTGTTCCTTTAAAGATGTGATGAATCAGATAGGCTTTTGGACAGACAGAACAGAGTCAACCCTGTCTCCCACGAAGATTGTGTGTTCAGTTGTGTCTGTATGTGTGTTACAGTTTGATGTGACGAACAATGGGATGTTGATTTGATTAATTAAGCCATGTTAATATGTGATGTTTATATTTTACCGGGCCTGTTTGTGTAAATATTCTGAATAGTGTAAAATAAAAAAGAATACATAATGCAATCAATAATTTTGTCCTCATCTCATGTTCAATTAAAGGTAATGTGTTTTTTTCATTGTAGGTAAACATTGCATACATTGCATCAAATCATACTTTTTGCACATAACTGCCCAATTGCACAACCCTGCTAATTATCCCATCCCACTGTATTGTTATGTGTTACGGTGGGGCATGATAAATGGTGGATAGAGAGGAACCCAGGCGCAGACCAGCAGAGGATAGACGAAGGCAGGTGTTGACAGGGGCGTACCTTCCTACAGGCGATATAGGCGGTCGCCTAGAGCGCCACCCAGAGGGGGGCGCCATAACAAAAAAAAACAATTTTCTTTTCTTTTTTTTTCTCTGCACAGTTTTGGCGCCCCACTCTATATCTGCAACCATTATTTTTACATAAAAAAAATTCTAACATAAGGGAAAATTTGCCAAAAATCTAAAACGGTCGGTCGGTCTGAGCCTCAGCTTTAGGTGTTCAGTCAGAACATGCTAGAGCGCTGTGCATTGATGGGTATCGGTCAAGTGTTTATAGAATTGAGCGTTGAGGAAAGAAAGACTAACGTTAGAGAACTATGAAGAGGCAAAAGCCATCCGGCCATCCAGTTTAAAAAGAGAAGAAAAGAAGAAGACGAGAAACGTGCCAAGGTGAAAGGTATGCAATTTTGTACAACTTCCAAGACCTGCCACACCAAGAGCTGATGAAGCAAGCAGAGGCACTTGTACACACCTTAAACCATGGAGGGCAATCTGATTTGGATGGGAAGGAGCTGGCTCAGGAGTTGGACAATTTGATGTGATTGATGACTTTGCAGCGAGGAAGGCCAGAAGGATTGCACTGTAAATGGAAACCAGTAGGAGCTACAGGCTAACCTTGAAGTGTGATGATAGGGAGTGGAATGTAAATAGTTCTTTAGACGAAGTGAATTTGTAATTTTTATTTATTTGTTTGTTTATTTAGCATATTATATTTTGATTATATATGTGCAACATATTTTACAATACATAATTTTCTTTTAAAGCAAATTTGCACGTTATTTTATTGTTTGTTATTATTATTATTATTATTGTGTGTTAGCTAAGTTGTTTATTTGTTTTAATTCTTTAGTGTGCACTTTACATTTATTCTTAGTTCTTGTTCTTGCTTGTAAAAAATAAAGGTGCAGTACTTTACTGTACAACTGTTAACCCTTTCACTGCCACACGACGGAGGGTTAACCCTTTACTATCACACAACCGACGGTCGTGAAAGGGTTAACCTTCGGTGTTAACCGGAAAGGGAAAAGGGTTAACTGGTTGGTAGCGCGGCGATGTTTTGATTTGGGGGGGGGGGGGGGGGGGGGCCAAATGTGCTAGGTCCGCCCCTGGGTGTTGAGTATTGAAAAGTGAGCAATGCTCCTTTAATGACATAAAGAGTAGCTAAAAAATACAGAGGTAGAGCAATCCTTCTCATGAGCTAATTGCCCTACAAAACAAAAACACTATAAAATAAACTATCCTCCGTGACAGGAGCGATAGAGACTTTGACAGGAACAGATCATTTACTTACAAAAAAGGTGAACAGCGAACGGCTTGACAACACATGAACAACACGACAGGAGCAAGGTAACATGAGTAATGACGCGACAGGGAAGACAGGGAACTCACAGGCATATATACAGACACTGATTGACACAGGAGGGTAATTGGGTAATTAGACTCAGCTGGGAAGAACAGAGTGACACAGAAACATTACAAGGTTGAAATATAAATACACACAATATAACAACACTAAACCAGATCACAAGACCAATACAGACAGGAGAGACATTAGACCAGGGAGTGTAACATCACAGACAAGACAGACA
>NW_028174702.1:5000-35139 GCF_963971535.1 Notolepis coatsorum
TCTGTTGCTCAACTTAATTCAACCTTGTGACTCTGAGAATAAATACGCCCTTGCTTTGGCTAACTCTGAAACAACTCTCTCTGTGCCGTTGCGCTTGAGGTCGGTTACAAACCCTAACATCTATGTTTCAATAAATTATTTGCATTTAAAACTATTAACGCTGACTCATTCCTTCAGTCCACTCAAAATTATGCTAATATTCCTTATGTTGTTTATGATATTAATTGAAAATAGCATATGAGAGTATTATATAGTAATAATAACACATGGCGATATACTAAAAAGCTATTTATAATTTTTGGCTGGTAAAAAATCTGCCTGGCTGGTAGTTTTTAAAATCTACCAGCCAAATGGCTGGTAAGTCAAAAAGTTAAGTTTGTTCCCTGCACACAGAGGTTTGGGGTGAGGTTAGTCGTTATGCTACGAGTGGCCACCAGAGGGGGTTACGGTTGACTGGCCTGTGACTTGGCCTGGTCTACTGATACTAGTAGGGTTATGGACTATTCAGTGAATAAGTGCCTGTCAGCTGCTGTGAATGAGTAACTCAATGTGTGATGTGTGTGTGTGTGCGTGTGTGTGTGTGTGTGTTTGTGCGTGTGTGTGTGTGTTTGTTTGTGCGTGTGCGTGTGTGTGTGTGTGTGTGTGTGCGTGTGTGGTGGAGCTGTGTGCCTCTTTTTGACCCCATGGTCATTAATCTCACTCCCTGTCAGGGTAATGGACACTGATAGACAGCACTATGTTTACACACACACACACACACACACACACACACACACACACACACACACACACACACACACACACACACACACACACACACACACACACACACACACACACACACACACACACACACACACACACACACACACACACACACACACACACACACACACACACACACACACACACACACACACACACACACACACACACACACACACACACAGAGAGACACACACACGCAAGCTGGAGTGAGAAATGTCCTCCCAGAAATAACAGAAGAAGTCACTGAAGCATATAACAGAATTATGACTGAAGTTAGCATTTTACTTGTGTTGCCTTGTAATGCTTGTGGAAAGAACATCAATCAATCTCTCAACCGCATGGCAGTAATTCACTAATTGATTTGTAATCACATTGTAATGGGGTTCAATGGGATTGCGTTCCCCACCTGAGCAGAATGCTAAACCAACCCGACTCAACTGTAGTATTTATTACTCAGACACAACTGGGCTAATGGGGATTTGCGACGGCAAATAGTGTGAGGGAATTATTTTGAAAGTTATCTTTGTTTTCTTACTTACAATCCTCAGATACATAACCTTGTCTTTCCAAAAGGTTAACCCTTTCACTACCACACTACCAAAGGGTCAACCCTTTCACTGCGACAATACAGAAGGTTAACCCTTTCACTACCAACCGTCTGTAGTGTGGTAGTGAAAGGTTACCCGTCTGTAGTGTGGTAGTGAAAGGTTAACCTTCTGTAGTGTGGTAGTGAAAAGGTTAAAGGTAGCCAGTTCAATAGAAGAAATATATTTTCCCTCTTAGCTATTTATCCACCCAGACAGATTCTTGCCATCGCTCCAAAACAATCAATTTGAATGGCCCTGGGTCTCTGGCACTCAGTATGATGTATGTGTTCTTTGATAGAAAAGGTTCTTAAAAGAAACTGTTCACAACAAGATCTGGGGATCATCCCGAGTCACCATGTCACAGTCATCTGGAGAGAGACGTTGCTGTTTTACATTTTCACATTTACATTTAGTCACTTAGCTGACATTTTTATCCAAAGCAACTCACAAGTTCTGTACAACAAGTCAGCAGGAAGGGTACGACTCTTACAACTGAGTAACAATGTTCATCAAACAGTGCTGAGACTTGGGTTATATATCATATAGCTTACGCTCTGTGCTCTAGTGGAACATATCCCATATCCAGTCTAATAATGAATAAATGTCTTCGCATGTACACACCCATCCGCCTGGCCACACCCCCATCCGCTCCTCTACATAAGCGGGGATGTGGCCATACTAACAGCTCCTTCCTTATTTTCACCACCGACAAGTGTCTGTATACACCACTTGAGTTTAGTGCCAAAATAGTTGGAAAGGAGCTACGTTGAAGAGAAGGAGCTGCGTTGACATTATATCTTTGTTTTCTCTCTCACTATTTTTGAGGAAATACAGCAATAATGTCTTCGCCACCGGAGTGTCTAGAAGATGATGATCATTCTGACCTCCACCGGCGCTTCGTATTAGGGGCTCGCGTCGCTGAGCAATCCCCGCCGGCATTACCTCCGGCTCTGCAGTTGGACACTTTGCTTGGGAGGCGCTCGGCCGTGTGAGGGCTGACGGCCTCTCTGGGGCGGGTGATGTTTTTGCGACGCGGGCGCCAGGTGTGTCGGTTGTGGGGGGAACGGCTACACAGCTTACGAAGGCCGGCTCCAGGCTGGTACCCTTTTTCGCTGCCACTTAGTAAGTAAGTAAGTAAGTAAGTAAGTATTTATAAAGCACCTTTCATACATGTCATGTAGCTCAAAGTGCTGTACACAATTATAGGCATATATAACGATAAAAGCAATAAAGTCATAGTGATCAGTTAAGATCAATGTTTAAAAATAATAATAATAATAATAATAGTAACGTAAAAATGAAAATAACGTAAAAACAGTCATTTGCTTACCAGTTTGGGAGAACAGGTCCGCACAAACATTTCCGCTCAGTGGCAACCGGAAGTGCACTAAACCAATGCACTTGTATTGTAGGTAGCAATGTTTAGCTCTTATAACGCTAGTGTAGTTACGTTTTTATCAGTGGTCATAGTTGGGTCCATAGTGCTTTACCAAGTCCCATGGATACATCAGTGGCCGTGTATTGTGGTAGAAAGAAAGAAAAAAAAACGTATAAAGAAAACAGTCTAAAGTTTGAAAGTTTGGGAGGTCCGCAAAAACACGCCTTCAGCTCAGAAGCTGAGGCGTGTCAAAAACGTTTGAAAAACTGGAGGCGTGTCTCCTATTGTACCCATTCCTTCATCTAAAAAGTTTGAAAGTTTGGGAGGTCCGCAAAAACACGCCTTCAGCTCAGAAGCTGAGGCGTGTCAAAAACATTTGAAAAACTGGAGGCGTGTCTCCTATTGTACCCATTCCTTCATCTAAAAAGTTTGAAAGTTTGGGAGGTCCGCAAAAACACGCCTTCAGCTCAGAAGCTGAGGCGTGTCAAAAACTTTTGAAAAACTGGAGGCGTGTCTCCTATGTACCCGTTCCTTCATCTGAAAAGTTGGGTCCACAAGGCTTATCCTAGCCTCATGGATCCATCAGGTTTTTCCAAGCCATAACTATTTGTAAGCTAGACTGTATAGGTACGTTTTTAATTTTCCTTTAAAAATGTGTATAGAGCTGGCATTTCTGATGTGTGTTGGTAGTGTGTTCCATAGTTTTGGGGCATAGTTGGCAAAAGCCATACTTCCTATCCTTTTTTGGTTTCTGGGCATGTCTAGTAAACCTGTAGTGGATGACCATAGCGTTCTTGAGGGCAGATAACTAACTAGGGAATTTGCTATGTATTTTGGGCCTTGCTCATTAAGAGCTTTATATGTTAGGAAAAGGACCTTAAAATCAATTCTATGAGTTATTGGAAGCCAGTGCAGAGTGGCCAGGACTGGAGTGATATGTTCTCTTCTCCTTGTATGAGTTAGTAATCGAGCTGCAGAGTTTTGGATAAGCTGAAGCTTCCCAATGGTTGCTTTGGGAAGACCAGTGAACAGTGCATTACAATAGTCAAGCCGACTTGATACAAAAGCATGAATAAGTTTCTCTGCATCCTTTTTATTTACGAAAGGTCTTACTTTCGCTATGTTTCTTAGGTGGAAGAATGACGTTTTCATGGCCTTATTTATATGAGACTTAAAGGTCAGGTCTGAGTCCAAGATGACACCTAGGCTTGTAACCTCAGTCTTTACATAGGATGACAGACTCCCCAGGTTTTTACAGAGCACTTCCCTTTTCGCTTTTGGGCCGATCAATAGGATTTCGGTCTTGCTTTAGTTTAATTTTAGGAAGTTATTGTTCATCCACTTGTTTATTGCTAACAGACAATTTGTAATGGACTGTATGGCTGTAGTGTTATTTGGTTCTGCGGAGATATATAGTTGTGTATCATCAGCATAACTATGGAAACATACATTGTGGTCTCGAATGATGTCCCCGAGGGGCAGCATATATAGTGAGAAGAGTAATGGACCAAGGCAGCTTCCTTGTGCGACTCCAAAATTGCTGTCATGTTCCTCGGATACATTGTCTCCAAGCTTAACATAGAACCTTCTCCCCTTAATGTATGTTATGAGCCAATTTAGTACATGATCGGAAAAGCCAACCAGTCTTTCTAGACGACTGATCAAGATATTATGGTCAATCGTATCGAACGCTGCACTAAGGTCCAATAGGACAAGAATTGAGACTTTGCCAGCATCGGAGTTTAGCCTGAGGTCGCTAACTATTTTGGTAAGGGCAGTTTCAGTGCTGTGATTTGTTCTGAAACCTGATTGTAGTTCCTCCATGATGTTATTATCTTTGAGAAAGGAGTTTATTTGTACTGAGACTATCTTTTCTAATATCTTGCTGATAAATGGAAGGTTCGATATTGGCCTATAGCTTTTTAGTTCGTTTACATCTAAGTTTGTTTTCTTTAGTAGTGGTTTTACTACAGCCGTTTTAAATGCATCTGGAAAAGTGCCTGTTTGAAGAGACATATTTATGATTTCAAGGACATGATTTGAGACACTATCAAACACCCGCTTGAGAAATGCTGTTGGTATAGGATCGAGGCAGGAGGTGGCGGAATTACACTCAGAGACAATCTTACAGAGGTCAGGTAATGTAATACATGTGAATTCCCCCATAGTTATCTCAGGTGGGGTTTCACTCATAGCCAGATCTATATCAGCGGTAATGCTTGCTCTAATCAATGATATTTTTTCATTAAAGAAAACTGCGAACTCTTCACATTTTGTGGCTGATTGCTGCGGTATATGGGGGGGTGGTATGTTAATCAGCCGGTCAATGGTGGAAAAAAGTACCCTGGAGTTACCCATATTTTCTGAGATCATTTTGGAAAAATATTCCTTTCTCGCAAGTTGTATTGCCTTATTGTATGCGCCCATGGCGTCTTTGTATAAATTAAAGTGAGCTGTGAGTTTGAGTTTCCTCCATTTTCGCTCGGCTATCCTACATTTTCTCTTGTTATCTTTAACATTGGTTTTATTTAGCCATGGAGAGATTCTATCAGTTTTTACCTTTTTAACCTTTAGAGGGGCAATAGTATCTAACACAGTTGACAAGGTGCTGTGGAAGTTTTGCACTTGCTGATTTAAGGAGGATTCACTGCATTGGTCATATGATTTCATCATACTAGAGAATTTTGCTTCAGCTCTAGCGTCCAGAAGCCTTCTGTGAACTAGGAATTCGCTTCTGGTCTTATGTAATATTAGGCTTGTACCATAGAACACACAATAATGGTCAGAAATTGGAATTTGTTTTACTGATATATTCTCAATGTTTAGCCCTGTTGTTATTAGTAGGTCCAGAGTGTTGCCATGTTGGTGGGTGGCCTCGTGAACATGTTGCATCAGTCCAAAACTGTCCAGTAGGTTCAGAAACTCACAACCCCTGGGGTCATCCTTTTTGTTGATATGAATGTTTAGATCTCCATTTAGAATGATTCTATCATACCTGGTAATACAGATCGATATGAGTTCTGAAAATTCCTGTATGAAGAGTGGCGAGTACCTTGGTGGTCGATACAATGTCACACATATTACTGGCATTTCTGTTTTCAATACAATAGCAAGGTATTCAAATGATAAAAATGTTCCCAGGTCAATATCATTGCACACAAATTGAGTGGAGATGATTGCTGCTATTCCGCCTCCCCTCCCACTCTGTCTGTTTGATTGATAGAATTTAAAATTGGAAGGGCAGGTCTCAATCAGTGTTGCTACACCAGTGATATTGTCTAACCATGTCTCTACTAAAAACATACAATGTACACCATGTTTTACTATGAGTTCATTTATCAGAAATGATTTTTGTTTCAGCGCTCTAATGTTGAACAGTGCTAGTTTTAGCTGTACGGGTTCTGTAGTGGGGTGTGAGATAGTCTGTGGTTGAACACTGATATTGATAAGGTTAGATTTACATATGGGACATGATAATGAGTAATTGATTAGTCTTTTGGTGATCAGAATCGGGATGACACTCAACATGTTTTTTTGTAGTTTAGGCTGCTTCTGTATATAGTCTACAGAGCTAGATATGGTTGGTTGTCAGGCCAGTGATGCTATACTTTGTATGACGTTATGTATTAGCACATTTACCCCTGATATGTTTGGATGGATGCCATCGGGTCTGTAATGGTCTTTCCTGGACCAGAGCAGATCAAAGTTATTTATATAGCAAAGTCCTATAGTAGTACAGTGGGTCTGTAGCCATTTGTGCAACCAGAACAGACGGCTAAATCGCTCAGATCCACGACCTATGGATGGAATGGGGCCAGACACAATGCATATTTTACCCAGGCTTTCAATAGTGAGTATTAGTGATTCAAAGTCAGATTGGAGTTTAACGGATTGTCTAGCCATTACGTCATTTGCTCCGATATGAATGATAACGGTGTGGGCGGACGGATATCTCTCGATGATTTCGGGAGTACACTCAAGTAAGTCAGTAACTTTTAAACCGGAAAAACAATACGTAATGCCGTGTGGTATTTGCAAAAACCTGGTGATGGAATCTCCGATGAGTAGGATCTCTGGCTGTTCCTGGATGCATTCCCCGTCGTAGATGGCCAGGTTTCTATGGTGAAAAGCCGCAGGAGTAGCGTCTGCATTGCTGGCGGAGTTAGACGGTTGGTCGGGCAGCAGCGCCGTGTGGAGGGGCTCGTTCACAGCGGCATTTCCATCGATGACACTCGCCGTTTGAATGATCATACTGGTATGGGCTGCAGAGCACCACAGACGAGGGCGTTTAAACTTTGGGGAGTCGGACCCATCGCGTGAGTCTGGGGAGCTTGGCGATGCGAGAGCAAACAGGGCAGAGCGCTTTCTGCTCTGGGTTGTAGATATATTTCCATGGTTGAGTTGTGAGCTGGAGAGGGCCGCCGTCCTGGCAGCTTCGCTTGGAGCCTGGCTAGTAGCTAGGCTAGTAGCTAGCAACGGATAGTCTTTGAGCAAAGCTACATTACTAGCAGCAGGAGACGGAAGCGAGGGAGAGCCTAGGAGGCTGGAATTATTACAAAGAGGATTGAATCGGTTTGATAGTTGAGGTGAATCAAAGGGATCATATAGAGGAAGGGAGAGCTTCCGTCGGCCCCTCACCACTGTCGCCCAGGAGGGACTACTGGTGTAGCCTGCGTCCGCTTTTTCCATGCTAGCCAGCTTGGACATTAGCTCCGTTTGACGCTTGAGAAGATCCATTACTAGTATCTCGATGGTCTTCAGTTCCGTTCGCATTTCTGCGACATCTGATGTTGGAGCCATTTCCTCTGGGGAGTTTAGCACTGTGAGTACTGTAGCGTGTAGCTGTAGCTATGGCAACAACAAGCGCCGATAGCTTTAGGTCACGTCCAGTAAAAAGTCACATAAAACCAATAAATCCAACAGTATAAACGATAAGAGCAAAAGTCACAGTGATCAGTTAAGATCACTGGTTTAAAAAATGGTAGAAAGAAAGAAAACAGTATAAAGTTTGAAAGTTTGGGAGGTCCGCAGAAACACGTCCGTTCAGTAGTAAGTAACCGGAGTGTAGTGGATCCAACCAACTAACAGTGGAGGGGGTTCTGGTTTGATGCCCACGTTAACATTAGCTCCTCCTCGAGTAAGAGCTTTGTTTTCCTGGGACCGTGATTCCGAATCTGCGGTTCAATTCCCCGGGTCTCTGGACAAACGGATACCCACTGTCGCCGTGCTGGCCCTGATTTTCAAGATGAAAAGCACCCGGTGCGAGGGAGGTGAGCTTGGTGTTCATTATGAGAATATCTCCATGCTCAAGTCGGCTATAGTCCGCGAGGGACTTGTTGCCGGCACCGCTGTGTCTGGTAAACACCGTTCTGAAGAGGGATGTGTGTTGCCTTTTTTCCCTTCTTTTCTTCGGATGAGAAGAGGAAAAGACAGCGGCTGTCTGAAGTGTTGGCCTTGGTATTGCTTATCTCACGTTGTGCAGTTTTCAGTGGTAGCCGCTTAGCTTGCTTCTGCGTGAGCTAGTGGCTAGCGATAGCCGGGTTGAGCTAACTGTTAGCCAGTTAGCTACGACGTTAGCTACCGGCTTCGCTTGGCTGGGAACGTTAGCTTGATGCTATCATTTAGCCTAGAGTTAGCTGTTAGCTTGTGCTACGACCATTGGCGTAGCCGTGAGAATAGCAGGCCCTGGCACTCTGACTACGACATCATCTTTGACAGAAGATGTAGTCGGGCCTGCACCATGACCGGCTGCAGGAGGGGGGCGTCTCGCCGGAGCGAGGCTCTGGCCATAGCTTCTTTTTGCCCCGCCAGCGAGAGGCCTTTCGTCAACGTGGAGACCTGTGTTGCGGCCTTTCGCCCTGCGTTCCTTGGTGCAGGTAAGATGTCCATTGGACATTACCCCACTCTTCCTTCCTTCCCCTCCCGAATGTTTTGTTAATAACGATGTCTTTGTCTACAAAACATATGTTACTTCACTACATTTGGAGATACGACATGTGCTGTGTGTGAATTGTCTTGGTCGCTTTGTATAGCTTGGGTAGCGTTGGCCAAGGCTTGTGCCTTTCTCTCTACCTAGGAACAGCGTTGTTTTTTACGTGAGTAAAAATTAACTGGGTTTTTGTTGTATGATGAGAAGTTGTGTGTGTTCATGTAACGTTTAGACAACGTGGCTGAGCCCACAACTGGCTGGGTTACCCTACAATACTGTGCATAGTGGCATGTGATCGAGGGATGAGTCCCTCTCTCAGCTTGTTATTCTTACTTGAGGGTAATGATGACAATAACAAGTGGCAAGTTTTTTCACACATAAGCAGGGCTGTGCCTGTTCAAACAAGGTCTTCGGCTGTGCTGGCGTGCATGATGTAAAGCTTACTCTACACATTTGGCGTCGTATCAGGGGTGGTGAGGGGTGGGTGAGATTATTCCGCGGGTGCGTCTATACTTTTACCAACAAACTTCCAGTTCCTCGTTCGCGTTCTGCGATCAGATTGGCCAATGACGTTTCTGGTCATGTGACATGTGCGCCAATCGCGTGACGCCTGTTTCTGCGCCTATTTCCGCCTCTAACAGCCTGCAAACTACCTAACGCCTAGTTATATCACTGGTTAAGCTTAGGCGACTCTTTCGAAGTTGGTTAAGGTTAGAGTTTGGAATCAGGGCTGGTGTTCTATCGCCCTGCTCTAAGACAAACTCTAACCTTAACCAACTTCGAAAGAGTGCCTAAGCTTAACCAGTGATAGAAACAGGCGTCACACGATTGGCGCAGATGTCACATGACCAGAAACGTCAGTGGCCAATCAGATCGCGGAAAAATGCAAGTTAGTTGGTAAAAGTATTGACGCTCCCCGGGTTGCCCCTGGGCCCCCCCCCCTCCCCTCAAATATGATTTTGTTTACAAAATGTGTGTTGATTCACTATGTTTTTGGGGATACAGTGTAGATCCCTCAGCTTCTGCTGGGGTTGTGCTCTTGCTTAGAGAGAGGCAATTTTTTCTGAAAATTGTTTGGTCGCTGTCATGTGGACTTAGCAAGGCCTGTGACCAGCACTTAATCGAGGACTTATGTCTTCTCTCATCATGAAAAACAGCGTTTTCTCTTACAGTAGTGAGAGTGTACTTTTGTCCTTTTTTTGTTGTGATGGAGGGTTGTGTGTATCGTATTCACGTTAAGATCCACAACTGGGTTAGGTCTTGGCCTAGAGAAGTTACATGTGTAAGCTCTTGTACCAGGGCCCTTGGCCCCTCTCTTGGTCTGTGTTTTTTCTTCCTTTAGGGTAAAGGTGTTGAAGTATCATTCATTCATACCTATAGTCTCTGTGATCGTATAGTTGTATTTACCCTTCTCTCTGCATTGTTTGCATTTTCAATGTGGTTCGGTTGCAGGAAGGAAGCGCAGACGAGGTGGTTTGAATCTGCCAAATTCCTTACAACTTACAACAGCATTTTGTCCTGCACATGTACATTTCATTGATATTTTACATGTTTTATTTTGATAATTCACGACATTCCACCCTTAGTGGGTTTCATAACCCACTATATAGCATCTATTCTAAATCAAACATGTCTTTAACCCTATATTTACCATACTTTTGCTAATATTTTTAAAAAATTCAAAAAATCCACAAATCACACAAATCGAACTACCAAACCCATTTCCGTCTGTACAGTTACAAAATCATCATTCACTCTTTCCCACCCTCGTTAAACTCCTCCAATCACACACATTTATCAGTTATTATACGACTTCAGACTAAGAAAGTTGTTCCTGTTTTTCCAAGGAACTACCCTTTCAATAACAGCTTTTTTGTTTAGACTATTTTATCGTGTTTTCTTAGCTTAATGTGTCTGTTTTGTGTAATTGACTCTGCAAGAAAAGATTAATACATCACACCGAAAAGATTAACACTCTAAAAAATCGAGGGAGATTTAAACAAGCAAACATAAACAATTTTTCTCCTCGAATGACCACTGAGATCTCAATTATCATTAGCTTTCATCCCTGTCAGTTATCCCTGTTCAAACCTCCTGAGGTCTTTACTGCTAAATCGTTTTGACCGTTGCTCCTTGTTGTATTTTGTGCTAACCACTGTTTCTTCTTTGTTGTGGCCAGTCTTGGTACTGCTCCGATTTTCCACAGAAGGAAACGATTTTCCCTCTGTCCTTTTTTGCTTGTTGGATTTGTTATTTACAAACACACAATGGATTGGAAGATCACATTTTCGCTCAGATACATCTCTACTGTTCTGCATTGACAATACATTTTTTCCAAATTAGTTATCTATATATTTCACGGCTTCTCAGGTTAATATTCAATTAAATCACCTTTGTCTCATTCATTTTTGTGCTGTACCATTTTACTAGATCAAATATCTCAAGTTCAACACAACACTACATCCACCCTTGAGAGTGGAATAACCATTTATTTCACTATCATACCTTGTTCCCAGACAGCCTACTCGGTCCGGACAGCCAGCTCTTGACGAGGCCAATCACCAACAGATCCTATATGCATGGTAACAAACCACAGTCCCCTTAAACACACATCTTCCACACACTCCGCCAGCCTTCAACAAGCCGGTGCAGAGTCCCCCATAAGCCAATTATCAACTACACACGTCTGCACCCTACATGAAAACTATTTGGCCAATGGCGACCAAAACCCACAGAGCTTACCTATTGGACAGAGAAACACATTTTCCCAACACTTACCATACACAACAATGTGACACAACTCCCCAGATTCTACTTCTGGACTCCCAATGAGCGGAAAACAAAATCATGAACCAGCTCTCGTCCACCCTCCATGTTTCCAGCCCATTATATTAGACATTCCTACCAGTCCCGCTGTGTCACCACCACCTGCTATCCCTGACCGGCGAGAGATCCCTCCCAGCCAGTCAGTTCCTAAAAAAATAGAGAATATAAACAAAAACAAAGAAAATTGCAAAAAATAAACAGAATTATTGCATCTGAACCTTCCGTTACTCCTATCAATGTTCCACCAAGGTGAACCTCCTGTGTCTCCGACATTCTCTCCACTTTCAAACACTCTTGAAATTACCGTTTGGAAAAACAAGTTTCTCTGTGTCTCAAACTATTTTTACCTTACATGAGTTAAAACTCACTCACACTTTCTGATTTTTACAGGTGCAGACAGGGATTGATAAGTTTCTTATCATTCATACTTATACCAAGGCTAATAGCCGTTTCCCCAGTTGGTATTGAAATCGTCAGAGCCCCACCTGTCCTCGCCGAGCCTGTGCAGAAAGAAAGAAAAAAACAACACTTAATCTCAGTGGTATTTCCCTTTTCATTTCCTCAATATTTACGCATTGGAAATGTCGGGCAGCTCTATACTAATATTTTTAGAGAGATTTGGTGTGATTTATCTGAACATAACGATATGGCCTTAGCTTTGTTCATGTCCGTTCGGCCACCCGGAAAACTGGAGGTTCCAATCCCTTGCGTGTTCCTCTTACATGATTCTCTGGGGAATACAAACGTCAGTTCCACACAGCCTATCAATGTCTAACAATTCTGGTAAACCTGGTCATTCCTCTGTTTCCAATTTATTTTGCCTTGATGAATCCGTCATTCCGATCTCATTTTATACTTTAAATGACACGCTTTGACCCTTTCAACCTCCTTCCAGTTAAGAGTACCCTCCTCCCGTTCGCCTGTAGCTGTTCCGCAACCGTTGCTATTTCTGGGGTAGGCCTGATTGGCCCCGACAGGCACGTGACCCGCCGCGGCAACGCCCCGCGGCAGCCCCAGCGGCAAGCGCGCTACTGCTGGAGTTTGCTTCGCCTTTCACATCGCTGCCGTTGGCGAAAGCAGGATGAGAGGCGAGAGCGTAGATTTCGCTGTGTATCATTTAACATTTGAAAGGCATACATTGTTGTCATACAGAAGTACAGAATACTTTTATCCAAAATGCTTCTTACTGTTACACTGTTAGAGACTGTGCTAGACAAATGAATGACTAATTCGGTCAGAAATAACGTAACTAATAACGTTAGTAAGCACTGCTGTTACAAAGGATCAGATTAAACCGAATATATATATTTATTGATTGATATATATTGCATAGTATTTGTATATCGTTTGATATCCCTTGTATATTCCTTGTACATATACACGGAATGTCCCTTTAGCCCAGACCATAATATTTCATTCTCCTATTGGACAGCGGTCCACAGGCGCCAGAGCCATGCCTCCGGAGTCAGGTTCAAAGTCACCGTCAAGACATGTCTGGACATGCCCGGCCTTGCCCAGGGCTACGAGACAGAAATGAGGTTGGCACTAGTTTGTTCGCCGTGCATATAAATATGGCGCAGGTGAATACAGAAGCACTTAGTCAGAAGTCAGAGTTACCCAATAAGTTGAAGCCTCACCCACGATACTCCGTGCGGTGAAGTATGGCCTGTTTGGCCCCAAAATAGAGCATTGAGACCGCGTGCGAATTAATAACTGAATTGTCAGAGTTTGGCGCTATACCGTCGAGTGCGACATATTTCTATTAAGTCAGTAATAGTCTATTTGTGTATAGTGTATCGTGCGGCTAAAGTTCTACAGTGACCAGCATCACCAACGCTTCCTCGTATCAGCTAGAGTGCTTATCCAGGCTGGGCTGCTTTCATGGCGCTTTCACCCGAGGAGACCTAGACGAGAACCGTGTGGACATGTACACTGGATTAATCTACCCGACGACTATATAGCCCTTTGCGGCTGGATTATATTTGTTTTGGTCCTGTGATTTATGGAGCGGAGAATCGCCGACGCCTACACGTGTGGGATTTACCCTGTGAGGAGCCAGGTCGAGTCGGCGCCTCAGAGAGCCTGAGGCCGGCTAGCTTTCTTCACTGTGGAGCTACAGTCTACGGAGAACAGCTGTATTCGTCTGTGGATCAAGAGACTATTGCACCGTCTCCTGTACTTGGAGTCTCCTTAGTCATTGTTGACCAGACTCTCTACTACCGACAGATCCTCTACCCCTGCTGGCTTACAACCGGGGGGACCCTTCCAGTATCTCCCGCTATATATTACTAGTGTACCATAGATATAATTCCCTAAGATTCAGGTTGTATAATTACCTACAAGGAAGAAACGGTCTACACCGCGGAGAGGCTAAATAGACGACTACAGGATCTAGAGGACCTGCCAGAGGAAGAAGAAGAGGGAGAGGAGGAGAGTCAAGCCCGACAGCAGCACAGTACTCCACAGGACCAGGAGGTCCAGTACAGCCCAGGCTCTACCCCCGCGGCTCTGCGCTACAGACCCCCGACTCAATTCACGGGTGAGCTTGACGCACGACCAGCCCCGAGGAACAGCACCTGGATACGCGGGCCATGGTACCCAGCAGGTACCAGCCCACCAAGAGGCGTAAGAGGAGACTCGCCTAGTAGGCCTCTCTTCCAACGCTCACCGATGTGCCAGCCATCCATGGCATCATACATTGGCACACCGACGTTTCCGGACTTCACCCACGAGAACAGAGCACAGTACACGGAGCTACGAATGTGCTTAGAGACAATGATGTCCGATGTAGCTGATGAACCGTACAAGTATGCTATCCTACTGAAGCACCTCAAGGTGCCCCGAGCGCACAATATAGCGCTGGCCTATGCCACCTCTACTACCCCATACACAGCGGCTCTAGCAGCACTCGACCAAAGATATGGACGCATATGGGACTACGTAATACAAGAGATAAGGCATATTGACCGCCTACCCCCAGCCACAGACAATCGCTCACTAGATGACCTGTCTATCAAGGTACAATCCCTGGTAGGGATGCTGGGGGCGCAAAGAGAAAAGGGTATGCACGAACTGTACGCAAACTCTAATGTCGAGAGGATTTTAGAGAAGCTTCCGCCCGCCCGACAAGAGCGCTTCAGGCGGAAAAGAGACCACCGTGATCCTAACGGTCCCGAGCCATCCCTCCTAGACCTAGCCGACTTCCTGGCGAGAGAAGTCAACAGCCTACGGTTGGACACGTTCATGCGGAGCACCCCAAGCTCCAGAGAGGGACCTAGGAGAGCAAACGATGGCCGAAGATTGGTGACCGTCATGCACCAATCAGAATCAGTACCGAGCAGCAAGAACCACAGTACCCCCTCGATGAAAGAGAAGTGGAAGATGGTGTGCCCGTACTGCGAAAAGGAACACTGGTTGTCACAATGTGACACGTTCAAGAAGATGACCGCCGACGAGGTGAGTCAATGGATAAAGTCCAACCGACGCTGTTACCGATGTGCGCGCAGTCACATGGCAGCCGATTGCCGCTTAAAGAAGAGGTGTAGTCGGTGTGACGGAGCCCACCTAGATGTCCTACACGACAGTAACAGAAGAAAGCCTGCACCCTCAAGCAGCACAAAGGCAAGTGTTATGTACATTGACCCCGCCAGCAGCGGGGGCGCCCGGGTGCTCTTAAAGGTGGTCCGCGTAACACTGAGTTACCAAGATAAGGTCATGGACACTTACGCCGTCCTTGACGACGGGTCAGAGAAGACCCTTCTCCTCGCGTCCGCTGCGGCCCAGCTGGGGCTGCGGGGGAGCGAAAACCAGATGACGATTCGGACAATAAGAAGAGATCTAAAGACGATAAAGGGCGAGAATGTCTCCTTCACTATCGCAGCAAGCGGGCAGCCAGAGAGACGGTATAGGATTACTAACGCTTTCACCAGCCAAGAAATAGGCCTGTCGCAGTACACCTACCCCATCGCCAAGCTGATGGATAAATATGTGCACCTGCGTCAACTACCTATACCGCTCATAGACGGTGCCACCCCGACCCTGCTGATAGGCTCCGACCATGCAGACCTCATCGTCCCGATAGACCGGGTCCACACAGGGCCCAGAGGCTGTCCTGCAGCAGTCGAGACCCGCCTAGGATGGACATTACAAGGCCCCCTCGCTAAGTCTCTTAACCGAACAGCAGCCACTAACTGCCTCCACTCCAGAGTGACAGAAAAAGACACCACCCTCCTACAGCATGTCGAGAGGCTATGGACACTAGAGACAATGCCCTTTAAGAACGAAAAGAAAGACATTCGTTCCAAGGAAGACATTTACGCTATAGCCATCCTCGAGCAGGGGACAAAGAGAGTCAAAGTCAACGGAGTGATGAGATACGCAACTCCACTCCTGAGGCGAGAGGGTATGCCTACCTTCCACGCCCCAAAAGAAGCGACGGAGCGGTATCTATTGAACACAGAGCGGCGCCTAGCCAGAGACCCCGCTCAAGAGACTGTGTACCGCGCTGAGATTAACAAGCTAATCACAGCGGGACACATAAAGAAAATTGACATTAAAGAGGCCGATCAGACGACCGAATCATGGTACGTGCCGCACCACAAAGTTCACCACAACGGCAAGGATCGTATTGTGTTCAACTGCAGCTACCAGATCGGATCACAAAATCTGAATAAAGAGCTCTTGCCCGGCCCAACACTCGGCCCCTCTCTACTAGGCGTGTTACTACGTTTCCGCCAAGACAAGGTGGCCCAACAAAGGGATGTTCCTGCAGGTGAGACTAGTGGAGGAGGACAAGCCCCTGCTGCGGTTCCTATGGAGAGAGAGGATCGGGGATGAGCAACCAGCCATCTATCAATGGGAAGTCCTCCCTTTCGGAACCACATGCAGCCCATGCTGTGCTACGTTTGCACTGCAAAAACACGTCGCAGAGGACCCAGCAGCTGATGAAGAGGTCCGACAAAGTGTAGGAAATAGTTTCTACGTGGACAACTGTCTGCAAAGCGTCTCGACGCCAGAAGAAGCCGAGGCCCTTCTACTCAAGCTCCGCGCCTCCCTGATCAAAGGCGGCTTTGATCTCAGGCAGTGGGCCAGCAGCGACCCGCAAGTATTGCGCAGCCTCTCCCCCGAGGACAAGGCAGCAAGCAGCGAGACCTGGATGGCGACCATCCCAGGAGAAGCCCAAGAAATGACATTAGGACTAGTCTGGCGCTTCAAAACAGACTCGCTCCATTATAAACACACACCCCTGACCAAGGAGCAGGGAAGGTCGACTGCACTACCGACCACCAGACGGAGTGTATACAGAACACTCGCCAGACAATATGACCCGTTGGGATGTATTCTACCTTACACCACCAGGGCAAAGATGATTGTAAGAGCGTTATGGGACAAGGACCAGGGCTGGGACGACCCCATACCCGAACACCTTGCATCCACATGGAGAGAGTGGGAGACGGAACTCAGCTCACTCCCAGGTGTCAACATACGCCGCAGCTACTTCCCACCCACAGTGAGGCCGGAGACGTGCCAGATGGACCTGCACGTCTTCAGCGACGCCTCCGAAGTAGCCTACGGTTCGGTGGCCTACTTGCGTGCCCGAGAGGAGGGAGGAGAAATACATACTGCTTTCATCCTGGCTCGCTCAAGAATAGCCCCACGAAAGCAACAATCTATCCCGCGTCTAGAGCTCTGCGCAGCCCTAGCAGGAGCGCAACTCGCCACGTTAATCCAACGTGAACTCACCATTCCGGTGCAAAGAACAATCTTGTGGTCAGACTCCACGACAGTACTCACATGGATCCGGTCTGATTCGTGCAGATACAAGGTCTTCGTGGGAGTCAGAGTCACAGAGATTCAAGATTTAACAGAAGTAGCAAGCTGGAGGTATGTGGACACAAAACACAACCCAGCTGACGTCATCACCCGGGGAATGTCCCTGGATGACCTCACCCGTCACAACCTATACAGTGACGGGCCAGAGTTCCTCAAGCTCCCGGAAGAAGAGTGGCCTACACCCACCCCACGGGAAGCGAGTAAAGAGGAGGCCGAAAACAAGAAATCTATGTTCTGTGGATTGAACACACTCGTCTCCACAGACCCCGACATAGACGATTGCCTCACCCTAGAGAGTGCGCAGCTAAAGACATTCCTGTGGCACCACCCAGAGGTTCAGCTCACTACTGACATTACAGCAGCTGACTACGAAGAAGCAGAACTTCTTCTACTACAACGAGCCCAGAGAGACTCGTTCCCCGATGAGCTAGACTGTCTACAGGGAGCAAAGCCCGTCCCATCAGACAGCAGACTGCTCCACCTAGCCCCCGAGAGCGACGCCCATGGTCTCATCAGAGTGGGTGGTCGTCTGCGGAGAGCTCCAGACTTACCGGATGACGTCAAGTACCCGATAGTCTTAAACAGCCGACACAAGGTCACAGAGCTGATCATAAAGAAATACGACGAGGATGTGCATCACGCCGGGGCAGAGAGAGTCTTCGCGGAGATCAGACGTCGTTATTGGATACTGCAAGGGAGAGAAGCAGTGCGGCGCTTCCAGCGAACCTGTCTAGACTGTCGTAAGTGGCGAGCGCAGCCCAGTATACCCCGGATGGCTGACCTACCTCCCTGTCGCTTCCGACTCGGCGACAAGCCTTTTCACTCCACCGGTATGGACTGTTTCGGCCCGCTGTATATAAAGAAAGGAAGAGGTACCGAGAAGCGGTGGGGTATCGTATTCAAATGCATGACCACCCGAGCGATGCATATAGAACTCCTTCCAACCATGAGCACAGACTCATTCCTTATGGCCTTCCGAAGATTCACATCGCGGAAAGGCAAACCGTCTATATTATTGTCTGATCACGGGACAAACTTCAAAGGCGGAGAAAGAGAGCTGAGAGAGAGCTTCCAAGCTATGGGCCCAGAACTTAAGACCCACCTCGCTCCATCCCAGATTGACTTCCAGTTTAATCCCCCGAACGCACCTCACTTCGGTGGAACTTGGGAACGAGAAGTACGTTCAATAAAGACAGCCCTGTACGCCGTGCTTGGGGCCCAGACCGTGGCGGAAGAAGTCCTAATGACAGTCCTCACGGAGATCGAGGGAGTATTGAACTCAAAGCCCCTCGGTTACGTCTCAAGTGATGTAGCAGATGTCGACCCAGTCACCCCCAACACACTCTTGATGGGGCGGCTGGACCCCGCGCTATCACAGACAATGTACAGGCCTGAAGAAGCGAACGGCCGAAGAATGTGGAGGTACAGTCAAGTATTGGCTGACAAGTTTTGGAACAGCTTCCTACTCCACTATCTACCGTCTCTACAGACCCGCCAGAAATGGGTGAAAGAGAGAGACAATTTGACAGAAGGAACAGTCGTCATGATTATCGACCAGTCACTACCCCGAGCTATGTGGCCGGCTGGCCGCGTAAGCAAAGTGATCACCGGTGCCGACGGAAAGGTCCGAGCAGCCGAAGTGCTCGTCCAAGGACGGATCTACACCCGACCCGTGGCGAGGCTAATAGAACTGCCAAGGCTCCCCGATACTATCGATGACGACCATGACCCCATGACTTTGTGAACTGCCCGACCCCTCACAACAGACATTGAGTAGTGGACAGTGCGGTTAATCTGTCTCTGCTTAGCTAATTAGGTGGGACTAATTAGGGGGCGGCTGTTACAAAGGATCAGATTAAACCGAATATATATATTTATTGATTGATATATATTGCATAGTATTTGTATATCGTTTGATATCCCTTGTATATTCCTTGTACATATACACGGAATGTCCCTTTAGCCCAGACCATAATATTTCATTCTCCTATTGGACAGCGGTCCACAGGCGCCAGAGCCATGCCTCCGGAGTCAGGTTCAAAGTCACCGTCAAGACATGTCTGGACATGCCCGGCCTTGCCCAGGGCTACGAGACAGAAATGAGGTTGGCACTAGTTTGTTCGCCGTGCATATAAATATGGCGCAGGTGAATACAGAAGCACTTAGTCAGAAGTCAGAGTTACCCAATAAGTTGAAGCCTCACCCACGATACTCCGTGCGGTGAAGTATGGCCTGTTTGGCCCCAAAATAGAGCATTGAGACCGCGTGCGAATTAATAACTGAATTGTCAGAGTTTGGCGCTATACCGTCGAGTGCGACATATTTCTATTAAGTCAGTAATAGTCTATTTGTGTATAGTGTATCGTGCGGCTAAAGTTCTACAGTGACCAGCATCACCAACGCTTCCTCGTATCAGCTAGAGTGCTTATCCAGGCTGGGCTGCTTTCATGGCGCTTTCACCCGAGGAGACCTAGACGAGAACCGTGTGGACATGTACACTGGATTAATCTACCCGACGACTATATAGCCCTTTGCGGCTGGATTATATTTGTTTTGGTCCTGTGATTTATGGAGCGGAGAATCGCCGACGCCTACACGTGTGGGATTTACCCTGTGAGGAGCCAGGTCGAGTCGGCGCCTCAGAGAGCCTGAGGCCGGCTAGCTTTCTTCACTGTGGAGCTACAGTCTACGGAGAACAGCTGTATTCGTCTGTGGATCAAGAGACTATTGCACCGTCTCCTGTACTTGGAGTCTCCTTAGTCATCGTTGACCAGACTCTCTACTACCGACAGATCCTCTACCCCTGCTGGCTTACAACCGGGGGGACCCTTCCAGTATCTCCCGCTATATATTACTAGTGTACCATAGATATAATTCCCTAAGATTCAGGTTGTATAATTACCTCCTGCGTAACCAGAGAATGGACATTCATTATTGATTTGCCTACGCATATTCCTTTGCCTTATAAGCGCATCCAAAGTATAATAGAAGTATATTATGTACCTTTTGCTGCAATAAATACTTGATTACACCTTGGTGTGGAACCGAATCATTGTGGGAAGTGTTCATCATATTTATATATCATGTACTGTATGGCCAGTAATTAAAGTACATAAAGCGGTAGTGGTTTAATGATACCATACTTATCAATACAGTCAGGGAATTGTACCCCTCAGTTACAACTGCTTATATGCTTATTATGTCTGCGGGGTACAGTAAACGTTTCTTCCGGTACATTCTGAAGAGCACACCGCTGTATGTTGGAGAACCAGCGGTCTTCCGAAGTTCCGCTCCTCCTCACTCGAGTGAGACTAAAGCCGTGCACAGCTCAGCCCTATGAGACGCGAGCAGGAAGGACCTGGGACTCGGAGTCCTTCCAATCGGAATATGTTGTTTCTTTACACATATGTTGGATTATGAATATGTCTTTATAGCTACAAATGAATGACTAATTCGGTCAGAAAGCAGTAACACAACAGTTGCAATGTTGTGTTACTGCTGTTCTCGGCATAAGCCCCAATAAGACCGTCACCAGAGCATATTCTCCCCGCTATTTTATTTCATACAACAATGTATGCCTTTCAAATGTTAAATGATAAATGATTGCATGACTGCCGACTGCGGCGCGACGCTGTACATATGTCTCTATACTATTTTATTTCATACAACAATGTATGCCTTTCAAATGTTAAATGATAAATGATTGCATGACTGCCGACTGCGGCGCGACGCTGTACATATGTCTCTATACTATTTTATTTCATACAACAATGTATGCCTTTCAAATGTTAAATGATAAATGATTGCATGACTGCCGACTGCGGCGTGATTATTATGACTGATGACTGCGATGTGAAAGGTGTCGCAAACTCCTTCCTAATGCTGCGGGCGGCGTTGAAGGCGGAAAGCGCCTGTGAACCACAGCAGCCTCGTTGCCGCATCCTGAGGCTGCCGCGGGGCGTGGCCGCGGCGGGTCACGTGCCTGTCGGGGCCAATCAGGCCTACCCCAGAAATAGCAACGGTTGCGGAACAGCTACAGGCCTCCCGTTCGGATGCACTCCTTCCCCTACTTAGATGCACCTCTCCCCATAAGGTTTAGGTAGTCCGCTACGACGGTACAACCAGCTCCTTTCTTAGGGCTGCCTTGTCCGACGCCGGCCCCTCTCCCCCAACAGAGATGCAGGTCTCCACTTCCGGCGGTAAGGTCTCCTCTCATTAACGGAAGAAGTCCCCTTATTTTACCTTCAGGTGCAGTTTAAGGCTGGGTCCATTTCCAATCTTAGGAGTGACAGTCCAGATTCCTCTGAATCGACACCCCTTACCCTCTGCTTCCCAGTGGTTCTTTTCAAACCTGCTGATCACAGAAGCACAACTTGCCTACTAACGCATTCGGTTTCGGCTTACTGTGGCCTGACTGTACATTGAGCCAGACGCATTTATGCCAATAGGGTCATAATGCTCTCTGACCGGCCGGTGACGCAGTCGATAGAGATCTCATAGTCCATCATCAAGTCAGGACCCCAAGCAGCTAATTGTCCGTAGTACCCATCAGCCACTCAGTTTTGAAACCTACGGTCTGATCCCCACCCCACTTCGCTATGGGTATGGAAACTTTGACCGTTTTCACCAGCCTGGCCTGTTCACAGCAGGTGCTGTGCCCCCTCCGGTGCACTGCCCCGCAACTAGGTGTGGACCGTCGTCCACGTACCACCCAGTGCCCACACTTACTTACGTGCGACGTTTCCTGGGCCGACTAGACGGAAACACAGTAAGATGTTGGTCATCTTGCCAGACACGGGGGCCCTTCAGTATCTCCCCAGCTACTATAGAATTTTTTAATGTGCCCAGGGAATCTTCCGATTCCACCGCCGCCTGCTGATGAGTAGAGGTTCGGGGAGCCTACCCCCTCCCTACTCATCACATTCTTCATACTACATAATTTTCATTATATATTAACACATTTCCCCCCTTCAACACCAAAAACTACTGGTGTTGACTCTTCCTCCAACTGCTACCAAGGGAAAAATAAATTTTTAGTGACTTAGATCACCAAACCCTTGATCGTCGCACAGCGCAGCTGTCCATGTCATAAACTCATGGACACCCGTACTATACCTAAGCAATATCCTCACAGATCCTTGATTTCTCAACGACCTGCCATTTCTCAGTCTGAAACATTTTCCCCTCAGTATCGATCCTGAACGAAAACACCCCAGGCCCCTATTTCAAGGAATATTACAAATACTGTCCCACCATACCTGTACCTAGACAGGCCAGCGCCCATCCGGTACCTACTTCACATACATATTAACAATGCTGTTCAAATAAACATCCAACTAATAACACACAACATGACGTAAAGCCAACCCTGTTTCCAAGGACCCTAACAGACGGGGGAGATAGGGGACCGTCCACATGAAAAATATATATATCCCATTCCCACTCCTCAACTAATCCAAACAAAACCATAACAAACCCTCCTGGACTCCTTACCCCCAGTCTAAACATACACGCCACACTCAAGGCTGAATATTACCCTCAGGGCCAGTCAGGGAGATGGAAGGACCCCTAAATGGAAAAAAAAACATCCTAAACCCAACTTAGCGGTCCACCACCTAAACTAGAAATGTCAGCAGCGTACCCATAACTATCCGAAAGGCATGCATTGGAGGGGGGGGGAGTCACATGGAGAAGGGGCTAGAGACACACGGAGGAGGGGAGAGCGACACAAGGAGTGACAAAGGGGGGAGAGGGGGGGACGGAGGGAGGGGGAGAGGGATGGAGGGGGGGGAGACGGAGGGAGGGGGACGGAGGGGGGGAGACGGAGGGAGGGGGAGAGAGAGAGGGATGGAGGAGGGGGGGGAAGGGAGGAGGGGAGCCTCCCTAATGAACATTATTATTATCAAAACTTTAGAATTAACTAGCAGACCTTACCGTATCGCCTGGTCCAGTTAACCCACAGGGCTTTAAACTACTAACAGCATCTGCTGCATAACTGTAACTTAAAGCAACTAATGGTTTGTGCATGGAGTTCCTAAAAGCTAATATTTCTTTAAGCCTTACCGTAAAGGCATTCTAACTTGAATTAAACACCTTTGAAAACCTGGTAGCTCAACAGAGTCAAGCAGGGAGAGAGGGATAGAGAGGAAACAAAGGGAGGGGGAGATACCGGGAGGGAGAGACAAAGGGAGGGGGAGAGAGAGAATGGGGGGACAGGGGGAGGGAGAGACAGACCGAAAACCCACCTGTCCAAAAAGGCCGTTGACTGTCAGCTTTCTATTTTAACTTTATTGATAAATGTGAAGTTATCCTCGAACCTGTAGCAGGAAATAAGCCTCCACCCATTTGGTCAAATCAAATAAAATAAGGAAATAAGACCTCATGTGCGTCTCATGTTGCAAACTTGACCTCGTGAGCAGAGCGCATCACATCTATGTATAAAGGTTCATCGTTTGCAAACATTAGAACGGACACGCGACTCACACACACACAGGAATGGAAGAGAGGGAGGGAGAGAGGGAGGGAGGGAGAGAAAGTGGGAGGTATGGAGGGAGGGAGGCAGGAAGAGAGGGAGAGAGGGAGGGAGGGAGAGAGGCAGGGAAGGAGGGAGGGAGGGAGGAAGGCAGGGAGGGAGGGAGAGAAGGAGGGAGGGAGAGAGGCAGGGAAGGAGGGAGGGAGGGAGGAAGGCAGGGAGGGAGGGAGGGAGAGAGGGAGGGGAGAGGGAGGAGGGAGAGAGGGAGGGAGAGACACAGAGGAGAAGGGGGGGGGGCATGCAGCCTCTCGTCACAGCACACAACGTCGCTGTTCACTCCAACTCGTCTTGTCCAACACCGCCCCCTATAGCCTTTCACTGTCCATTGTCCTAACAAAAGCCCAACCACCAACCTCATCAACCATCTCCCTTGTACTGACGGCCCCGTGGTGCGCATGCGCAAACCGACACACACCTCCACACGTTCCAACCATACTAGTCACCCCATAAGCTGCCTATTATTAGAATAAACCATCCAGTAAAGTTACAAACAAACCCACACATCCGCCTCGTTCCTACCCCACTAGTGCCATCATACTGGGCCCACAACAGATATAGATTGATAACTAAATGTATATACATTCGTCCTTCAAAACAGGAAAAAACCGATAAAAATAACTACACATTTTCCAAGATGGTCGCCACACAAAAACGAAAAAAACAATAAAAACTACAAACTTTCTAAAATGGCCGCCACAAATTCAGACGCCCCATCTTTTACTCACCTATAAAACCTGCTGTCCTTGGCTGGTGAGGTGAAGGATCAACAGTCGTAGAGGCATCGATGAGGGAGAGAACCTCTCGGTCCCTTTGAGAAGTATCTTTTCGTCGTCTTCAACCGGCTTTGGTCGAATTCAGCACGGGTCACGGGTACCATTTTGAAGTTCATTCATACCTATAGTCTCTGTGATCGTATAGTTGTATTTACCCTTCTCTCTGCATTGTTTGCATTTTCAATGTGGTTCGGTTGCAGGAAGGAAGCGCAGACGAGGTGGTTTGAATCTGCCAAATTCCTTACAACTTACAACAGCATTTTGTCCTGCACATGTACATTTCATTGATATTTTACATGTTTTATTTTGATAATTCACGACAGTGTAGAAATTCAGGTTGCAGGTTCGCACATGAGCCTGAAGCCATATATAAAACCAGATTTTGCACAGGCGAGGTTATCGTCTGTGGCTGGCGTGCAGAATGTGAAGCTGTTACCTTAAACAGGTATAAATGCGCTTCATGTAGCACGCTATGTCTGGTTTCAGGAGACCCCTTAGGCGCCTGTCTAGTCCGCAGTGCTCCAGGCACAGGTCGAGTCCTTTTGACCTGTTGCCTGGATTGAGAGATCAATCTCTTTGGGGGTTGTCTCCCCGGTGTGCTGCCTGGTCCCGCTGTGGGGGTGTAGCCTCTTTTGAGTGCTTCAGGGTGGCGTGCTGTAGGGGGGAAGGGCCTGCTCTTGGATGGGCCCTGTCTGATACGCTGGCGATGTGGGGGGTGGTGTCACTAGTGACCGCCTGGTGGGGTCTCGATGCTGCGGCGTCGTTGGCTCACCAGGCCCCCTTTTTCCGGGGGGTCCTGACCCTTCCTGGGGCGGGGTCCTCCTTCGCGCTCCGCTGCTACGGCCTTGCCACGGGGTTGGGTTCTTGACCTTGACCCAGTGATATTAGGGATTGTAACGTTTTTTTCCCCCTTCCCGTTCGTTCCCTAGTGGCATGTGGGTTGCGTGCCTGTGTAGTCGTGGGTTCTTCTGTGGGAAAGTAAGTCCTACGATCTGCTCACCCTGTGCGCTTGAGTTGCTAAACCCTCTTCGCACAGTCGGATCCGATTCTCTCCTGTCCTCCACTAGGGGGGTCCGGGGGCTCGGGTCCTCCCCGGTTCTGATGGTTGTGGGGGGCCTCAGCGGGTACATTTGTCGAGCTTCCGCTCTCCTCAGCTCCTGTGTTCCACTAGAGCGCAGAGCGTAAGCTATACGATATATAACATACGGTTATCCTATAACCATAGTTATATGAGTATAGCGAGCGCTCTGCGCTGACTTACTGAGGACCCCGTGGTCTTCGCCTTCGGTGGTGAAAGACTTGGGAAGGAGCTGTTAGTATGGCCACATCCCCGCTTATGTAGAGGAGCGGATGGGGGTGTGGCCAGGCGGATGGGTGTGTACATGTGAAGAAATGTATTCAGTATTAGACTGGATATGGGATATGTTCCACTAGAGCGCAGAGCGCTCGCTATACTCATATAACTATGGTTATAGTATAACCGTATGTTCTGCAGTATTGAGTGCATAGACATAAGCAGGGGTGTAAAGTACTTGAGTAATTGTACTTCGTTACAATACTTAAGTACTGTTTTGGGGCATTTGTACTTTACTCAAAGTATTATTAGGTTTGTATACTTGTACTTTTACTCAATTACATTTCAGAGAAGAAAAACATACTTTTTACTCCTTACATTTAAAATGCAGACCTACAAAGTACAAAGTACAAATCTCGCAGGTCCAACCATTTTAATTAGTATATTTGTTTCTCTGGCTGAACTAACGTTAACGTTATTAATCCTGCGGCCGTACTTTATTTAAAAACAGCCAATCAAATCCCCATCAATGGAAAATGAACCCGCCCATACCCATGCTGATTGGTCCTTGTGCAATACTAGAAAGCGGGGATCTTTGATTAAACACCTGCTATCAGAAGAATAGACAGTCAGAAAAAAAGTTTTTACTTTTACTTTATAGTACTACATTTAAAAGTAGAAACTTTTTTACTTTTACTCAAGTGTGTTTTTAGCCAGATACTCTGACTTTTACTTGAGTAAGATTTTGAGACGGTACCCATACTTTCACTTAAGTATAATTTCTGGGTACTTTTTACACCCCTGGACATATTAGTATAGTAGGAGGAGTGCATGGTAGTATAGGAAGTAGTATTAGTAAGAAGGTTAGTGTTTTAATTTTTTTAGTGTTTCTGTTTTTGTCTGTTTCTGTTGAGTTTTTTCTAATAATTGTTTTTGGCTCTCAAACCCAGTGCTGTTCAGCTCCATTGTACTGGATGTCAGACATCTCTACGGCAAACCACACTGTAACTATCTGGATAGACATCCTGGGTAAGGGGGGAAATATGTTAGTTTGTTTTTCATTTTGGGTGAACCGTCCCTTTCACTGCCACACGACAGAAGGTTAACCCTTTACTATCACATTACCGACCGTTAACCATGAACGTTTCTGTGTATTGTCACAGTGAAAAGGTTAACCGTTTGGTAGTGTGACAGTGAAAGGGTTAACTTTAACCTCTCAGCAATTGAGAAAAGCGGACTATTTTCTCAACACACCACTGAGTGACTGAAACACTATAGCTGAACCATACCAAGAATGGCCTTGTAAATCAAAACAAACCAATGACTGAGCCGACGTAATGCCCCATGCACCCCAAACAAATCATTCTTCATTCTGCAGCCATTCATTTACACAAGAAAACAACAACAAAGGGTATTGAGAGGTACAAAGGGTATTCAAGAATCAAGATTCAAGATCAAATCAAATCAAATCAAATCAAATGTATTTGTAAGGCCAGACAACACACGTTAATGTCCCCATGGGCCTGACACGTCTTCTTTAAACAAGTCAAGAAGAAACATCACAGTAAATCAAGAACAAAACAAAAACACCATGAAGTCCAAAACATTTTAAATAAAATAAATGAATGAATGCAACACTCCCAGACATACCCCACATGAAGGTAAGGAAAAACTCACAAAAAAACTTGATCATGCATATTTATTAGAAAATGTAATTACAGCACTATGTTATCAATACACATTTATAAAACAAGGCATATTTAGCCAAAATATGTTGCCAGAACATTAAAAAAAAAGATTTGTTATTATTATTTTATAATTTTTTAATAATAATTTTTACTTTCCAATGCACTACCAATTTGGGTCGTGACCCGTAGTTTGAGAACCACTGTACTATACAATATACAGTTATGCTATATGTAACTATACTATACAAAAACATACATTTATGTATGGGGGGGGGGGGGTATTGGGGGGTATTGGGAGGTACAATGTTCCCGCAGGGCTCTGACAATACGTACAGCACGACTCCATGTTTGACCATCAGGAGGAGTGTTAACGTCTCTGTTATTAACGATGCCGCCTGCGCAACGATCTTAAGGCAATTTGCATAATGAGAGTGGGAGCTGATCAGCAACCCATCAGAGCTAATGTAGTGGCTTTCATTAATTAAAACATCTCACTCACAGCGCTGGCTTCATTACAAGAGCAGATGGTTGTCATTACACCACTGTTTGTCAGTCAAGGACCTGACACCATGCCATAAAGGGTTCGTTAATATTAGGCCAAGTGGGAGGGGAGGGGGGGGGGGGGGTGTATGGATACATGTGTGGATTAATTTTGAGTCGTCGCCCCCCCCCCCCCCCCCCCCTCCGGCAGCAAGTTTGATTAGATTTTATATGAATTGTTGGTGAGAAAAACATCTCAGCACAAAGATGACCTTTATTAGTTTTAATCAATAGATTTGATTAGATTACATACAATACATGTCATCATGCAGCACAAGTACAGTACAACAAAAAATGCATTGGCATCTAACCAGAGTGTAAATGTAACAGTAAAGTACAATAGCAATATACAATGTACAGGTGATTAAACTGGGGTATATATATATAATGAGTACTACTGAATAATAATGCTAATCAGATGTATGGTAGTAAGTCATACTGACCAGCGGTATATCTAGTAAGAGTTATATAGTTATAAGGGATATATACAGATATAGATATAGTATCTACAGGTACGTAAAAATAATTATATCCAGGTATTCAGACAGATGTAGATACATATACAGTAACTATATATGTATATATATATATATATATACACAGTATATACAGCATTATTGTACATGGCTATCATACAGAGGTATATGGATAGACTATAGTTTGTATAGTAGACTATAGTAAGGCAGTTGTAGACAGTGAAGGCAGTAGGCAGGTAACATTGAGTATAAGCAACAGAAATTACAGAATTTACCTGAGATGTGCAAAAAATACAAACAAACAAAAACAAACGAACAAACCAACAAACAAACAAACAAACAAACAAACAAACAAACAAACAAACAAACAAACAAACAAACATGTTATTTGACATGTAACAAGTATATACTGTAAGAAAAAAAGCTGCAAGAAAACGGTAAATGTCTGGCAGCAACGGTTTCCAAATACTTACTGTCAAATGACAGTAAAATCAAATACATTTACAGATTACGACTTTATTTAATGGTTAATATTTTGATAAAAGGTAATTTACTGTATTTTTATGGTATTTACACTTAAAGTAGAAAAACAAAGGTAATCTGCAAAATAATACAGTGAATTTCCTGTGATTCTTTTTTACAGTGTAGGCTAATCGAGTTTTAAAATCGTATTTTCTTAAAAACAACGTTCCACTCCAACTGAG
The DNA here is from genome assembly GCF_963971535.1 of Notolepis coatsorum. Lineage (NCBI taxonomy): Eukaryota > Metazoa > Chordata > Actinopteri > Aulopiformes > Paralepididae > Notolepis > Notolepis coatsorum. Next base: position 34,328 of record NW_028174702.1, read on the forward strand.
CTTGTTTCAAGACATTTATTTTGTTGTTTCTCTAGAACAAGTGACGCTATCTTGAAATAAGGCAAGTCACTCCCTCCAGCGCAGCTGCTAGGACAGAGCCGTGTGACATTATCTCACCAGCTCTGACAGCTTCTCTCACTTGTCTTAAAGAAATAAGATTGTCACGCTCAGCGTCAGATTAGATCACCAGATTACACCTTAGAATTTAGATTTTCTTCACAGTGTGCTGCTTTCATGCCGGGTTTGTCGACTTGGATATTGAGAAATGAAATGAAGTGAAGTAAGAAAAAAAAAAAAAGTATGAGGTCATGATGGGTGGAAAAGTATACTTCCCTGCTGTGGCACAAGCAGAGTGTGTGTGTCTGTTACTCCCAGGACTCCCAACAACAGCCTATGGTTCCATTTCAGCCCTCAGGACATGTCTTTCTCAGTGGTCCAGAGAGAGATGTCAGAGAGAGAGAGAGAGAGAGAGAGAGAGAGAGAGAGAGAGAGAGAGAGATATGTTAGAGAGAGAGCGTAAGTATGTGTGTGTGTGTGTGAGAGAGAGAGAGAGAGAGAGAGAGAGAGAGAGAGAGAGAGAGAGAGAGGAGAGAGAGAGAGAGAGAGAGAGAAGAGAGAGAGAGAGAGAGAGAGAGAGAGAGAGAGAGAGGAGAGAGAGAGAGAGAGAGGAGAGAGAGAGAAGAGAGAGAGAGAGAGAGGAGAGAGAGAGAGAGAGAGAGAGATATGTCAGAGAGAGAGAGAGAGAGATGTCAGAGAGAGGGCGTAAGTATGTGTGTGTGTGGAGAGAGAGAGAGAGAGGAGATCACGAAACG